>NC_056735.1:1121958815-1122258815 GCF_019279795.1 Protopterus annectens
AATAATAACTTACCCAAATGAGTTTAAGGAAAAATTAACTCCACTTTAAAAAACAAGGGCAGAAATTAAAAAAGGGGTACCCAACCCGAAATCAAAATATTTTTAAATACAACTGAAGAACAGAGTCAAAACTTCCACTTCAGTTAATATTCATGCAACACAATTAAATCAATTTAAATACTGTAGTATTTGAAAAAAGAGCTGATAAAAGGTACTTAAATTGTCTTATATGTCCAGTTGAATATAGCTAGATCTCAGCTGGCCAAAGCTGAGGTTTTTAAGCAGAAAATATTTCAAACTGTACCACTTAAATAGGTAGTGATAGGAAATCAAAGGCTATGGCTACCCCCACACCTGCAATTACTAACAGACAATAAAATTCAAGCAAGCACTAACTGAAGAACAGAGTCAAAACTTCCACTTCAGCTAATATTCATGCAACACATTTAAATTAATTTAAATACTGCATTATTTGAAAAAAGTGCAGATAAAAGGTACTTAAATTCGCTTATAGTCCAGTTGAATACAGCTCGATCTTAGCCGGCCAAAACTGAGGTTTTTACGCAGAAAATATTTCAAACTGTACCACTTAAATATGCAGTGACAAGAAATCAAAGAATGTGGCTACCCCCACACCTCCAATAACTAACAGACAATGAAATTCAAGCAAGCACTAACTGAAGAACAGAGTCAAAACTTCCACTTCAGTTAATATTCTTGCAACACAATTTAATCAATTTAAATACTGTATTATTTGAAAATAGTGCAGATAAAAGGTACTTAAATTCTCTTACACATCCAGTTGAGTACAGCTAGATCTTACCCGGCCAAAGCTGAGGTTCTTAAGCAGAAAATATTTCAAACTGTACCACTTAAATAGGCAGTGACAAGAAATCAAAGAATGTGGCTATCCCCATACCTGCAATTACTAACAGACAATAAAATTCAAGCAAGCACTAACTGAAGAACAGAGTCAAAACTTTCACTTCAGTTAATATTCATGCAGCACAATGAAATCAATTTTAATACTGTATTATTTGAAAAAAAAGTGTAAATAAAAGGTTCTTAAATTCTCTTATGCGTCCAGTTGAATACAGCTAGATCTTAGCCAGCCAAAGCTGAGGTTTATAAGCAGAAAATATTTCAGACTGTACCACTTAAATATGCAGTGACAAGAAATCAAAGAATGTGGCTACCCCCACACCTCCAATAACTAACAGAGAATGAAATTCAAGCAAGCACTAACTGAAGAACAGAGTCAAAACTTCCACTTCAGTTAATATTCATGCAACACAATTAAATCAATTTAAATACTGTAGTATTTGAAAAAAGTGCAGATAAAAGGTACTTAAATTGTCTTATATGTCCAGTTGAATATAGCTAGATCTTAGCTGGCCAAAGCTGAGGTTTTTAAGCAGAAAATATTTCAAACTGTACCACTTAAATAGGTAGTGATAGGAAATCAAAGACTATGGCTACCCCCACACCTGCAATTACTAACAGACAATAAAAGTCAAGCAAGCACTAACTGAAGAACAGAGTCAAAACTTCCACTTCAGTTAATATTCATGCAACAGAATTAAATCAATTTAAATACTGTATTATTTGAAAAAAAGTGCAGATAAAAGGTACTTAAATTCTCTTATACGTCCAGTTGAATACAGCTAGATCTTAGCCAGCCAAAGCTGAGGATTTTAAGCAGAAAATATTTCAAACTGTACCACTTAAATAAGCAGTGACAGGAAATCAAAGAATGTGGCTACCCCCACACCTGCAATTACTAGCAGACAATAAAATTCAAGCAAGCACGAACTGAAGAACAGAGTCAAAACTTCCACTTCAGTTAATATTCATGCAACGCAATTAAATCAATTTAAACACTGTATTATTTGAAAAAAGTGCAGATAAAAGGTACTTAAATTCTCTTATACGTCCAGTTGAATGCAGCTAGATCTTAGCCGGCCAAAGCTGAGGTTTTTAAGCAGAAAATATTTCAAACTGTACCACTTAAATATGTAGTGACAGCAAATCATAGAATGTGGCTTCCCCCACACCTACAATTACTAACAGACAATAAAATTCAAGCAAGCACTAACTGACGAACAGAGTGAAAACTTTCACTTCAGTTAATATTCATGCACCACAATTAAATCAATTTAAATACTGTATTATTTGAAAAAAAAGTGTAGATAAAAGGTTCTTAAATTCTCTTATGCGTCCAGTTGAATACAGCTAGATCTTAGCCGGCCAAAGCTGAGGTTTATAAGCAGAAAATATTTCAGACTGTACCACTTAAATATGCAGTGACAAGAAATCAAAGAATGTGGCTACCCCCACACCTCCAATTACTAACAGACAATAAAATTCATGCCAGCACTAACTGAAGAACAGAGTCAAAACTTCCACTTCAGTTAATATTCTTGCAACACAATTAAATCAATTTAAATACTGTAATATTTGAAAAAGTGCAGATAAAAGGTACTTAAATTGTCTTATACGTCCAGTTGAATATAGCTAGATCTTTGCTGGCCAAAGCTGAGGTTTTTAAGCAGAAAATATTTCAAACTGTACCACTTAAATAGGCAGTGATAGGAAATCAAAGAATATGGCTACCCCCACACCTGTAATTACTAACAGACAATACAATTCAAGCAAGCACTAACTGAAGAACAGAGTCAAAACTTCCACTTCAGCTAATATTCACGCAACACATTTATATCAATTTAAATACTGTATTATTTGAAAAAAGTGCAGGTAAAAGGTACTTAAATTCTCTTATAGTCCAGTTGAATACAGCTCGATCTTAGCCGGCCAAAGCTGAGGTTTTTACGCAGAAAATATTTCAAACTGTACCACTTAAATAGGCAGTAACAGGAAATCAAAGAATGTGGCTACCCCCACACCTGCAATTACTAACAGACAATACAATTCAAGCATGCACTAACTGAAGAACAGTGTCAAAACTTCCATTTCAGTTAATATTCATGCATCACAATTAAATCAATTTAAATACTTCATTAATTGAAAAAGGTGCAGATAAAAGGTACTTAAATTCTCTGATTCGTCTAGTTGAATACAGCTAGATCTTAGCCGGTCAAAGCTGTGGTTTTTAAGCAGAAAATATTTCAAACTGTACCACTTAAGCAGTGACAAAAAATCAAAGAATGTGGCTACCCCCACATCTGCAATTGCTAACAGACAACAAAATTCAAGCAAGCACTAACTGAAGAACAGAGTCAAAACTTCCACTTCAGTTAATATTCATGCAACACAATTAAATCAATTTAAATACTGTATTATTTGAAAAAAGTGCAGATAATAGGTACTTAAATTCTCTTATACATCCAGTTGAATACAGCTAGATCTTAGCCGGCCAAAGCTGATGTTTTTGAGCAGAAAATATTTCAAACTGTACCACTTAAATAGGTAGTGACTTGAAATCAAAGAATGTGGCTACCTCCACACCTGCAATTACTAACAGACAATAAAATTCAAACAAGCACTAACTGAAGAACAGAATCAAAACTTCCACTTCAGTTAATATTCATGCAACAGAAATCACTTTAAATGCTGTATTATTTGAAAAAAGTGCAGATAAAAGGTGTTAAATTCTCTTATACGTCCAGTTGAATACAGCTAGATCTTAGCCAGCTAAAGCTGAGGTTTTTAAGCAGAAAATATTTCAAACTGTACCACTTAAATAGGCAGTGACAGGAAATCAAAGAATGTGGCTGCCCCCACACCTGCAATTACTAACAGAGAATAAAATTCAAGCAAGCACTAACTGAAGAACAGAGTCAACACTTCCACTTCAGTTAATATTCATGCAACACAATTAAATCAATTTAAATACTGTATTATTTGAAAAAAGTGCAGATAAAAGGTACTTAAATTCTTTTATACGTCCAGTTGAATGCAGCTAGATCTTAGCCGGTCAAAGCTGAGGTTTTTAAGCAGAAAATATTTCAGCCTGTACCATTTAAATAGGCAGTGACAGGAAATCAAAGAATGTGGATACCCCCACACCTGCAATTACTAACAGACAACAAAATTCAAGCAAGCACTAACTGAAGAACAGAGTCAAAACTTCCACTTCAGTTAATATTCATGCAACACAATTAAATCAATTTAAATACTGTATTATTTGAAAAAAGTGCAGATAAAAGGTACTTAAATTCTCTTATACGTCCAGTTGAATACAGCTAGATCTTAGCCGGCCAAAGCTGAGGTTTTTAAGCAAAAAATATTTCAAACTTTACCACTTAAATACGAAGTGACATGAAATCAAAGATTGTGGCTTCCCCCATACCTGCAGTTACTAACAGACAATAAAATTCAAGCAAGCACTAACTGAAGAACAGAGTCAAAACTTCCACTTCATTTAATATTCATGTAACACAAATCAATTTAAAGGCTGTATTATTTGAAAAAAGTGCAGATAAAAGGTATTAAATTCTCTTATATGTCCAGTTGAATACAGCTATATCTTAGCTGGCTAAAGCTGAGGTTTTTAAGCAGAAAATATTTCAAACTGTACCACTTAAATAGTCAGTGACAGGAAATCAAAGAATGTGGCTACCCCCACACCTGCAGTTACTAACAGACAATAAAATTCAAGCAAGCAATAACTGAAGAACAGAGTCAAAACTTCCACTTCAGTTAATATTCATGCAGCACAAAACAATTTAAATAAAGTATTATTTGAAAAAAATGCAGATAAAAGGTACTTAAATTAACTTATACGTCCAGTTGAATACAGCTAGATCATAGCCGGCCAAAGCTGAGGTTTTTAAGCAGAATATATTTCAAACTGTACCACTTAAATAAGCAGTGACAGGAAATCAAAGAATGTGGCTACCCCCACACTTGCAATTACTAACAGACAATAAAATTCAACCAAGCAGTAACTGAAGAACAGAGTCAAAACTTCCACTTCAGTTAATAATCATGCAACACAATTAAATCAATTTAAATACTGTACTATTTGAAAAAAACTGCAGATAAAAGGTAGCAAAATTCTCTTATACGTCCAGTTGAATACAGCTAGATGTTAGCCGGCAAAACTTGAGGTTTATAAGCAGAAAATATTTCAAACTGTACCACTTAAATAGGCAGTGACAGGAAATCAAAGAATGTGCCTACCTCCACACCTGCAATTACTAACAGACAAAATTCAAGCAAGCACTAACTGAAGAACAGAGTCAAAACTTCCACTTCAGTTAATATTCATGCAACACAATTAAATCAATTTAAATACTGTATTATTTGAAAAAAGTGCAGATAAAACGTACTTAAATTCTCTTATACGTCCAGTTGAATACAGCTAGATCTTAGCCGGCCAAAGCTGAGGTTTTTAAGCAGAAAATATTTCAAACTTTACCACTTAAATACGAAGTGACATGAAATCAAAGATTGTGGCTTCCCCCATACCTGCAGTTACTAACAGACAATAAAATTCAAGCAAGCACTAACTGAAGAACAGAGTCAAAACTTCCACTTCATTTAATATTCATGCAACACAAATCAATTTAAAGGCTGTATTATTTGAAAAAAGTGCAGATAAAAGGTATTAAATTCTCTTATACGTCCAGTTGAATACAGCTAGGTCTTAGCCAGCTAAAGCTGAGGTTTTTAAGCAGAAAATATTTCAAACTGTATCACTTAAATAGGCAGTGACTGGAAATCAAAGAATGAGGCTACCCCCACACCTGCAATTACTAACAGACAATAAAATTCAAGCAAGCACTAACTGAAGAACAGAGTCAAAACTTCCACTTCAGTTAATATTCGTGCAACACAATTAAATCAATTTAAATACTGTATTATTTGAAAAAAGTGCAGATAGAAGGTACTTAAACTCTCTTATACGTCCAGTTGAGTACAGCTAGATCATAGCCGGCCAAAGCTGAGGATTTTAAGCAGAAAATATTTCAAACTGTACCACTTAAGTAAGCAGTGACAGGAAATCAAAGAATGTGGCTGCCACCACACCTGCAGTTACTAACAGACAATAAAATTCAAGCAAGCACTAACTGAAGAACAGAGTCAAAACTTCCACTTCAGTTAATATTCATGCAGCACAATTACATCAATTTAAATACTATATTATTTGAAAGAAAGTGCAGATAAAAGGTACTTAAATTCTGTTATACGTCCAGTTGAATACAGCTAGATCTTAGCCGGCCAAAGCTGAGGTTTTTTAGCAGAAAATATTTCAAACTGTACCACTTAAATAGGTAGTGACAGGAAATCAAAGAATGTGGCTACCCCCACACCTGAAATTACTCACAGACAATAAAACTCAAGCAAGCCCTAAAAGATGAACAGAGTCAACACTTCCACTTCAGTTAATATTCATACAACAGAATTAAATCAATGTAAATACTGTATAATTTAAAAAAAGTGCAGATAAAAGGTACTTAATTTGTCTTATACATCCAGTTGAATACAACTAGATCTTAGCCGGCCAAGGCTGATGTTTTTAAGCAGAAAATATTTCAAATTGTACCACTTAAATAAGCAGTGACAGGAAATCAAATAATGTGCCTGCCACCACACCTGCAATTACTAACAGACAATAAAATTCAAGCAAGCACTAACTGAAGAACAGAGTCAAAACTTCCACTTCAGTTAATATTCATGCAACACAATTAAATCAATTTAAATACTGTAGTATTTGAAAAAAGTGCAGATAAAAGGTACTTAAATTGTCTTATACGTCTAGTTGAATACAGCTAGATCTTAGCCGGCCAAAGCTGAGGTTTTTAAGCAGAAAATATTTCAAGTTGTACCACTTAAATAAGCAGTGACAGGAAATCAAAGAATGTGGCTACCCCCACACCTGCAATTACTAAAAGACAATAAAATTCAAGCAGGCACTAACTGAAGAACAGAGTCAAAACTTCCACTTCAGTTAATATTCATGCAACACAATAAAATCAATTTAAATACTGTATTATTTGAAGAAAGTGCAGATAAAAGGTACTTAAATTCTGTTATACGTCCAGTTGAATACATCTAGATCTTAGCCGGCCAAAACTGAGGTTTTTAAGCAGAAAATATTTCAAACTGTACCACATAAGTAGGCAGTGACAGGAAATCAAAGAATGCGGTTACCCCCACACCTGCAATTACTAACAGACAATAAAATTCAAGCAAGCACTAACTGAAGAACAGAGTCAAAATATCCACTTCAGTTAATATTCATGCAACACAATTAAATCAATTTAAATATTGTATTATTTGAAAAATGTGCAGATAAAATGTACTTAAATTCTCTTATACATCCAGTTGAAAGCAGCTAGATCTTAGCAGGCCAAAGCTGATGTTTTTAAGCAGAAAATATTTAAAACTGTACCACTTAAATACGAAGTGACATGAAATCAAACAATGTAGCTACCCCCACACCTGCAATTACTATCAGACAATAAAATTCAAGCAAGCACTAACTGAAGAACAGAGTCAAAACTTCCACTTCAGTTAATATTCATGCAACACAAATCAATTTAAATACTTTATTATTTGAAAAAAAAATGCAGATAAAAGGTATTAAATTGTCTTATTCGTCCAGTTAAATACAGCTAGATCTTAGCCGGCTAAAGCTGCGGTTTTTAAGTAGAAAATATTTTAAACTGTACCACTTAAATAGGCAGTGACAGGAAATCAAAGAATGTGGCTACCCCCACACCTGCAATTACTAAAAGACAATAAAATTCAAGCAAGCACTAACTGAAGAACAGAGTCAAAACTTCCACTTCAGTTAATATTCATGCAACACAATTAAATCAATTTAAATACTGTATTATTTGACAAAAGTGCAGATAAAAGGTACTTAAATTCTCTTATACGTCCAGTTGAATACATCTAGATCTTAGCCAGGCAAATCTCAGGTTTCTAAGCAGAAAATATTTCAAACTGTACCACTTAAATAGGCAGTGACAGGAAATCAAAGAATGTGGCTACCCCCACACCTGCAATTACTAACAGACAATAAAACTCAAGCAAGAACTAACTGATAGAACAGAGTCAAAACTTCCACTTCAGTTAATAATCATGCAACACCATTAAATCAATTTAAATACTGTATTATATGAAAAAAGTGCAGATAAAAGGTACTTAAATTCTCTTATACATCCAATTGAATGCAGCTAGATCTTAGCGGGCCAAAGCTGAGGTTTTTAAGCAGAAAATATTTCAAACTGTACCACTTAAATATGAAGTGACATGAAATCAAACAATGTAGCTACCCCCACACCTGAAATTACTAACAGACAATAAAATTCAAGCAAGCACTAACTGAAGAACAGAGTCAAAACTTCCACTTCAGATAATATTCATGCAGCACAATTACATCAATTTAAATACTGTATTATTTGAAAAAAATTGCAGATTAAAGGTTCTTAAATTCTCTTATGCATCCTGTTGAATACAGCTAGATCTTAGCCAGCCAAACCTGAGGTTTATAAGCAGAAAATATTTCAAGTTGTACCACTTAAATATGCAGTAACAGGAAATCAAAGAATGTGGCTACCCCCACACCTACAATTACTAACAGACAATAAAATTCAAGCAAGCACTAACTGAAGAACAGAGTCAAAACTTCCACTTCAGTTAATATTCATGCAACACAATTAAATCAATTTAAATACTGTATTATTTGAAAAAAAGTGCTGACAAAAGGTACTTAAATTCTGTTATACGTCCAGTTGAATACAGCTAGATCTTAGCCGGCCAAAGCTGAGGTTTTTAAGCAGAAAATATTTCAAACTGTTCCACTGAAATAGGCAGTGACAGGAAATTAAAAGATGTGGCTACCCCCACACCTGCAATTACTAACAGACAATAAAATTCTAGCAAGCACTAAAAGATGAACAGAGTCAAAACTTCCACTTCAGTTAATATTCATGCAACAGAATTAAATCAATGTAAATACTGTATAATTTGAAAAAAGTACAGATAAAAGGTACTTATATTCTTTTATACGTCCAGTTTAATACAGCTAGATCTTAGCCGGCCAAAGCTGAGGTTTTTAAGCAGAAAATATTTCAAACTGTACCACTTAAATAGGCAGTGACAGGAAATGAAAGAATGTGGCTACCCCCATACCTGCAATTACTAACAGACAATAAAATTCAAGCAAGCACTAACTGAAGAACAGAGTCAAAACTTCCACTTCAGTTAATATTCATGCAACACAATTAAATCAATTTAAATACTGTATTATTTGGAAAAAGTGCAGATAAAAGGTACTTAAATTCTCTTATACGTCCAGTTGAATACAGCTAGATCTTAGCCGGCCAAAGCTGACGTTTTTAAGCAGAAAATATTTCAGACTGTACCACTTAAATAGGCAGTGACAAAAAATCAAAGAATGCGGCTACCCTACACCTGCAATTACTAACAGACAATACAGTTCAAGCAAGCACTAACTGAAGAACAGAGTCAAAACTTCCACTTCAGTTAATATTCATGCAACACAATTAAATCAATTTAAATACGTTATTAATTGAAAAACGGGCAGATAAAAGGTACTTAAATTCTCTTATACGTCCAGTTGAATACATCTAGATCTTAGCCAGGCAAATCTCAGGTTTCTAAGCAGAAAATATTTCAAACTGTACCACTTAAATAGGCAGTGACAGGAAATCAAAGAATGTGGCTACTCCCACACCTGCAATTACTAACAGACAATAAAACTCAAGCAAGCACTAACTGATAGAACAGAGTCAAAACTTCCACTTCAGTTAATAATCATGCAACACCATTAAATCAATTTAAATACTGTATTATATGAAAAAAGTGCAGATAAAAGGTACTTAAATTCTCTTATACATCCAATTGAATGCAGCTAGATCTTAGCGGGCCAAAGCTGAGGTTTTTAAGCAGAAAATATTTCAAACTGTACCACTTAAATATGAAGTGACATGAAATCAAACAATGTAGCTACCCCCACACCTGAAATTACTAACAGACAATAAAATTCAAGCAAGCACTAACTGAAGAACAGAGTCAAAACTTCCACTTCAGATAATATTCATGCAGCACAGTTACATCAATTTAAATACTGTATTATTTGAAAAAAATTGCAGATTAAAAGTTCTTAAATTCTCTTATGCATCCTGTTGAATACAGCTAGATCTTAGCCAGCCAAACCTGAGGTTTATAAGCAGAAAATATTTCAAGTTGTACCACTTAAATATGCAGTAACAGGAAATCAAAGAATGTGGCTACCCCCACACCTACAATTACTAACAGACAATAAAATTCAAGCAAGCACTAACTGAAGAACAGAGTCAAAACTTCCACTTCAGTTAATAATCATGCAACACAATTAAATCAATTTAAATACTGTATTATTTGAAAAAAGTGCTGACAACAGTACTTAAATTCTGTTTTACGTCTAGTTGAATACAGCTAGATCTTAGTCGGCCAAAGCTGAGGTTTTTAAGCAGAAAATATTTCAAACTGTACCACTGAAATAGGCAGTGACAGGAAATCAAAAGATGTGGCTACCCCCACACCTGCAATTACTAACAGACAATAAAATTCTAGCAAGCACTAAAAGATGAACAGAGTCAAAACTTCCACTTCAGTTAATATTCATGCAACAGAATTAAATCAATGTAAATACTGTATAATTTGAAAAAAGTACAGATAAAAGGTACTTATATTCTTTTATACGTCCAGTTTAATACAGCTAGATCTTAGCCGGCCAAAGCTGAGGTTTTTAAGCAGAAAATATTTCAAACTGTACCACTTAAATAGGCAGTGACAGGAAATGAAAGAATGTGGCTACCCCCATACCTGCAATTACTAACAGACAATAAAATTCAAGCAAGCACTAACTGAAGAACAGAGTCAAAACTTCCACTTCAGTTAATATTCATGCAACACAATTAAATCAATTTAAATACTGTATTATTTGAAAACAGTGCAGATAAAAGGTACTTAAATTCTCTTATACATCCAGTTGAGTACAGCTAGATCTTAGCCGGCCAAAACTGAGGTTTTTAAGCAGAAAATATTTCAAACTGTACCACTTAAATAGGCAGTGACAGGAAATCAAAGAATCTGGCTACCCCACACCTGCAATTACTAACAGACAATACAGTTCAACCAAGCACTAACTGAAGAACAGAGTCAAAACTTCCACTTCAGTTAATATTCGTGCAACACAATTAAATCAATTTAAATAATTTATTAATTGAAAAACGTGCAGATAAAAGGTACTTAAATTCTCTTATACGTCCAGTTGAATACAGCTAGATCTAAACCGGACAAAGCTGAGGTTTTTAAGCAGAAAATATTTCAAACTGTACCACTTAAATAGGCAGTGACAGGAAATCGAAGAATGTGGCTACCCCAACACCTGTAATTACTAACAGACAATAAAATTTAAGCAAACACTAACTGAAGAACAGAGTCAAAACTTCCACTTCAGTTAATATCCATGCAACACAATTAAATCAATTTAAATAATGTATTATTTGAAAAAAGTGCAGATAAAAGGTACTTAAATTCTCTTATACGTCCATTTGAATACAGCTAGATCTTAGCCGGCCAAAGCTGAGGTTTTTAAGCAGAAAATATTTCAAACTTTGCCACTTAAATAGGCAGTGACAGGAAATCAAAGAATGTGGCTACCCCCATATCTGCAATTACTTACAGACAATAAAATTCAAGCAAGCACTAACTGAAGAACAGAGTCAAAACTTCCACTTCAGTTAATATTCATGCAGCACATTTAAATCAATTTAAATATTGTATTATTTGAAAAAAGTGCAGATAAAAGGTTCTTAAATTCTCTTATGCATCCAGTTGAATACAGATAGATCTTAGCCGGCCAAAGCTGAGGTTTATAAACAGAAAATATTTCAAACTGTAACACTTAGATATGCAGTGACAGGAAATCAAAGAATGTGGCTACCCTTACACCTACAATTACTAACAGACAATAAAATTCAAGAAAGCACTAACTGAAGAACAGAGTTAAAACTTCCACTTCAGTTAATATTCATGCAACACAATTAAATCAATTTAAATACTGTATTATTTGAAAAAAGTGCAGATAAAAGGTACTTAAATTCTCTTATACGTCCATTTGAATACAGCTAGATCTTAGCCTGCCAAAGCTGAGGTTTTTAAGCAGAAAATATTTCAAACTGTACCAGTTAAATAGGCAGTGACAGGAAATCAAAGAATGTAGCTACCCCCACACCTAACACTCACCTCTTTGTTAAAAGCCTCTCTGCCATCAATAAGTTAGTCACTACCCTAGTCCCAACTCTCTTAGCTATACTCTGTTGTTTTCTGTTTGTGGTTTCCTTTTAACTGTTTTCATCTTACTGCGAATACTGGATATCTTGCTATAAGATCCATTGCCTCTCTGCCTACACCTCCCCACATCTTCTACTTACCTGCTGAGATTCATTGTGTGCTCCTTACTGTTTCCCTCCTAGCCTACTGATTGTTTTTTGTGGTGACTGCCATTTCCTGGTCCAACACACTCCGTTTACCCTCCCTACACTCTGGCTTACTCTGATCACTTACCATACCTCCATTCCCACCCACCCCAATTTTTATTTAATTTTTACTGGCTACACCTCATTTCCCATCCCTCCCCACTCTCCCCACTTTTCCAGTCACAGCTGTTCCCTGTAAACTTCCTACCACTTTTCTCCAAATAGCTTCCTGTCCCACCCCTACATCCACTAATATACCAGTTACTGTTTATACATACCCACACCACAACCCTACTCTCTCATCCCCATCCCTCTTATTATCTCCCACACACTCACAGCATCTTAGCATATCTCCAGCCTTTAACCCTTTTTTCCCTTAACTTACCAGTGCTTCCTTATTGCTCACTCCTCTCTACCTTGTAAATTAATCTCTCCTTAAGACTCTCTATTCATTGTTTTCATCTTACCTCTCACCCCTCTCCTCCCTAGTAAATAACTTGTTTCCCACACACATTTACTTAGCTCTCTGTCATCCTTCTACTATCACTGTCTAATTTCAAACTATGCCCCCTCTACTTCACATTAGTCCTGCTTGTGTACCTGTCTTTTCTTACCTCCTATTGTGTACCTCTCTTTACTTACCTCCTATCATGTACAACATAATTTTTCACATTCATCCCCAACCTACACTTTTCCTATACTCCACTAAGAACCCTCTCTGCCCTTCCTAATTTTCCTGTCTCTTGTTAACTCTTCCTTCACACATCCCATCAAAATAAAATTTCTCTCTGTCTTTTTTACATCCTTCAAATCTAAACCCACTTACTTTTACCTTTATGCAAATAAACCTTCCCCTTTTCTAACAGTTCAATATCATCTGGCGACATGCACCCCAACCCGGGCCCTTCTAGCCCACTCACAACAAACACCTGTTTCACTGAACATTTCTCTATCTTTGCTATTAATATACAAATTGTACATAATGAAGTTACGGAACTACACTCCTTGATCACCCACCAATCACCACACGTCCTGACCCTATGTGAAACTTGGCTAAAACCACAAATTTCTTACACTGAAATACTACCTCCCCCACTACAGCATGTCACCAAGTTAGAACCACCAAAAAAGGTGGAAGTGTCACAATTATGTATTCTGAACACCTTAACCTATCCCTCTGCCAATATTTTTGCCTAGCTTTCAACCAGCTAAACTACTACTTCTAAACTGTAACCTCAACCCCTGTAAGAAATTCGCCATTACCTCCAGCTATATCCCATCCTCAAATCTATTCTAGCATGGTTTTCTATTAATATCCCTTATGAGACCTTACTACTAGGCAACATAAATATTGACTGGCAGAAACTATCCTCTCTCCCTCCCTTCAAATCAACCTACATAGCTTCCATCAACTTATCACAACTCCTACCCGCTTCAACAGGAACAGTACTCAAGGTACCACCATTGACTGGATTCTTACCTCTGACCCCACCCTATATCATGACCCCAGACCCCTACCCAACTCCCTAAGTGACCAGCTCCCTATCCAAGTCCAGCTTTACTCTTCCCAAATACCTAAATTCCACCATTTTAGAGAGTGTCGCAAGCTTTCTTCTTTCAATCCTGAAACCTTCAATAACAGGCTCACTTTCATAAACTGGGGGTTCCTTAAGTACCTCCCTCTTAATTAAGCTATTCTACACTTTAATCACACTTTTCTTGATATATTTGACTCTTTAGCTCCTCTTAGAAAAGTGAGAATCAAAGCTAACTGCTCACTTTGGGTAACCAAAAACACCCTTTCTCTCATGAAAGAAAGAGACAAAAATTGGAAAAAAATGGCTAAAAACTAAATTGGCGATATTCCTATAAAAAATATAAAGAACTAAGAAATCTAGCAAAAACAGCAATTAACAAAGACAAGAAAATTTACTTTCATAATCCCCAATTCTCCCAAATGTCTAACCCCCAAAAATTCTGGCATACCATCAATAAAATGTTAAATCCAGGTCAACCTACCACCCCAACCCCTACCCTAATACTTCTTCTTAAAAATTGCCACCTTACTTAATACCCACTTCAGCGAATCTATTCAGAAACATACCCAACCCTCCCAAAGCCATAATCACCCTCATACCACTCACTACACATGCAGCGCAACCCCTTTCTCTCTTAACCTCATCTCTGCAGCCTATATCATGTCACTTCTACTAAAACTGAAACCTCGTTCTCCCTCTACCAATAACCTCCCTCCCCTCTTTCTTAAACATTCTTCTCATTCCATGGCCTATCCTCTCTCTATCCTAATAAATAGATCTATCCAAGAGTCTACTGTCCCTGACATCTGGAAATCTTTCTACACCATTCCAGTTCACAAAGGAGGTTACTCCACTGAGCTGTCTTAACTACAGACCCATTGCCATCCTATATCCTATATCCAAAATCCTCAAAAAATGAATCCACAATCATCTTTTAACTCACCTTATTAATTAAAATATTCTGGCCCCCACTCATCATGGCTTTAGGCCACATCACAGCACCTCCACTGCCCTCCTATCCTTCACACTGTTGCTGAAGCCAGGGACAAAAACCTCCTTGTGTCTTGCCTCTTTCTTGACCTCTCTAAAGCTTTCGATGCTGTCTCCCATTCCAAGCTACTTACTAAGCTTACTTACCTTAATCTCTTCCCCGCTACTATTCACTGGTTCTCAAGCTATCAAATAGGCTCCAGTCTGTCATTTGGGAATCTGCTTGCTCCCCTTTCCTACCTATCCAGACTGGTGTCTCTCAAGGCTCAGTCCTTGGCCTAATCCTATTCAACATCTTCAGCAATCATATTACTCCTCCTGGAACACCTCCTTCCTCATACAGTGCACCGATGACTCTACTCTTATCTCTTGTGCTGACAACTTCCCTAAACTTCTTTCTATCACCCAAACCTCCTTCTCATCTGTGGAAAAATGGCTCACTGAGCATCAACTTGTACTCAACCCCCAAAAAACTAAGCTCCTACTATTTCTCCCCAAACATCTCCACCACCTTAAATCCATCTTTACTATTTCTTTGCTAGATAACACTCTCATCAAAGCTGAGCCTCACACTAAGTTACTGGGTACAATAATTGATGACCAACTCAAATTCAACATCCATATCCAACACTGTATCAAAAAAACTAACATGAAACTGGGTCTTCTCTATAGGAAGAAAATTTTCTTGCTCCCAGCTCCAAACTCACCCTTGCCCAAGCCTTTCTCCTTTCATGTCCCCT
This sequence comes from Protopterus annectens, assembly GCF_019279795.1. NCBI lineage: Eukaryota > Metazoa > Chordata > Ceratodontiformes > Protopteridae > Protopterus > Protopterus annectens. The sequence continues at coordinate 1,121,974,545 of NC_056735.1, forward strand.
GTTTGCCTCCCCTGTCCTAACTCACCTCCAGTCAAACTTTCACTCCAAACTAGAACAAGCTTACAATAACATAGCCAGATTCACCACTGACCAACCTTATAAATCCCATCATTGCCTTGCTCTGAAACAGCTTTAATGGCTAGAATTCCCTCAGCTCTTACTACTTGCCCAGCTGCAGCTGACACACTCCCTACTCAACAAATCGCTAGCCTGCCCATCACTCTGTACCTTAGTATCCCCTTATACCCCAACCTGGCCTCTTTATAGTTCTGACCAGCACCTTCTAGACATCTATAAACCCATCAAAACGTATGGTAAACTCCTCTGTAAACACTATGTCCCTTGCATGGAATAGGCTACCACCTCACATTTGTAGCATCACTAGTTCCAGCTGCTTTAAAACTGAAGTCAAGCACTACTTTCTGAACTCAAAAGCCTGTCCTTGCCTAAATCCTCTATAATCTGCATTTTCCTTTTTTTTTCTTTTCACTACTTGTCTACAACTAATAATTCAGTGACTAATCTGCTCACTAGACAATACTACATTATGCTACTTGGGAAAGATATGTCATTATTGTAAATACTTAAATGTGCTAGTTGTATTTACTTTATTTTATTTTATTTTTATTACAGTTATTCGTTTCACCTGATTGCTGCATATGTAATTTTTGCTTATGTTATATTGCTGCACTGTTTTTTTGGGTTTTGTATATTGCCTACTATGTTATCTTTTTATGTTTGTATTGCTGGAGCTTTTCTCCTTGGGTCTCCACTGAAAACGGGCCATTAGCTCAGATGGACTAACCCAGGTTAACAAATGTCAAATAAATAAATAGTAAAATAATTTCCGGCTGCACTAATACTTGTACAGGGATTTTCTGACAAGTGAATAATTTGGCATACTATATTGAAGCACTCATTACACTGAAATGGCACTACAAGAAACATCATTGATAGGCGGGTTTTTTTTTATGATGATGATGATGATGATGATGCCATGTTGGACATAGTCACCAAGCATATAGACAAGACACTCTTCTGTTACAAAGGTTGATAACTCCATACTGAGATTGGGGAGATGCATCGTGGGAACATGCCATTACCAGAAGGAGTTGCATCTCAAAGTTCAACACCTCTTTTATATGTACATTTTGAGCCTGTAGAAGAAGAATGACAATGTTGGAGGTTTGCTTAGTGAATGCTGTCCAAAAGGGTACCAGATAAACATATCAATTACAGTTGGCTACACACAAAGAATTATTCTACACTGCAATAGATGTGTGAGGAAGTTCACCAGTACATGGAAATGGTAGAGTCCAGGTACAATGTTATGATGGTCTTCGTGCACAGCTTGGTTGTACACATGGCATCTGTGTTAGCCCATCCACTCACTTGTGATGGCTTACCTGCTACAAACTAGTCACAGTCATAGAAATGGCTGAGAAAAAGTCTACATGCATGGTAGACATATGGCACATGTACCAAAGGTGCCTCAAGAATGTGTTGCATCCATAGAAGTGCATTCTTCCTTGACTCTGCCACTAGGTCTTGTTGGACTTCCACATCAAGACCTCTCAGTCAAGGTGTAGTTCATGTAGCACTAGCATCTGGTAGATTTTACCATCTTAGCAACTCAGTACTAAGCTTACATGGCAGCATGTGCTCCCAATCTCTGGGACTATTCTTAACACCATCATTAGGGGGCATTGTGTGTGACACAATATGAATATACCTTGTAACTCCTAGTTTGAGTAGTGTGGTTCTGCAGTGTGTTTGTGGCATTTGCTTCACACACAGACGTATTCAGCCTCCAGTGTAGCCCACAACCTCTTTAATCTCTGTCTCTCTACCGGTTGCATTCCTTAAGCATAGAAAGCCACCACTATAATGCTGTTGTACAAGGATGGCCCAACAACAGACACTGGTAACTACAGAACCGTTACTGTCTCTAGCCTCATATTTAAAGTTCTGGGATGATCCTAGCAAGCAGCCATCTGCAAACTTAGTTAGCCAGAACACTTTGATATTGTCTTTACTTCAGAAAAGTAGATGCAGGAAAGGTCCCAAGGACTCCATTGGTAACTTTCCCTATTTTGATTATCTGCTTCCTATCTGTGAGCCAGTTGGCAATTCAATAGGTGACACACGAGTTTATTCCCAGTTTATTTAGCTTTTTTCTACTATGCCTGAGTGAGGAATTGTGTCAAAAGCTTTGACCAGGTTGAGGTGTGCTGTGTGTATCATTTTAGTCTTCATCCATTGCTTTGGTGACCTTTTCAAAAAATCCACCAGGCTAAGTAAGCATGACCTACCACTGGATTGAGAAAGGTCTAGTGTTTGGAGGTTTTCTATGTCCTGATTGATTAATTCAATGATAAATCTTTTTATGGCTTTGCATATGAGGCTTGTCAGACTTATGGGTCTGTAATTGCCTGGGTCTGTGGAAGGACTTCTGTTATGCACAGGAATGAATGTAGCTTTTCTTCATTTGCTTGGTACAAAACCTGTATGGAAGCTGAGATTGAACGGTGTTAGGTGTGTGGCTAAATGAGCATCATGCTATGTAAGATGCATCCATCAACATTGTCAGGGCCAATTGATGCAGTATTATTAGCTTTTGATAGCACTTTTAGGACTTGGTCTTGTGTGATAGCTGGAGGTGAGCCAGTTTCAGGTAATAATTGAAGGACAGACGGAGGGGAGAGAGGGATAAAGTTAGAGCTAAATTTATTAGCCAGTAGGTTATCTTCAGCCTCAGTGTAGGTAACATTGTTGACAATCAGTTCAGTGCATTGCTGCATTGTGCTTTTGAGATTACGTACATAACTTAAAAATGCCTTGTGAATGTGTGATTGACTTTGGCTTGGGTAGCTGTTTTAGCCTCATACCTGGCTTTGGTGGATTTTATTAAGCTCCTGAGTTGTTTGTTTATTTCAGTGACAAGGGCTGTAACATTCTGGAAATTACTCTTCTTATTGTTTATTTATTTATTTGCATTTTGCTTACCAGGAAAGTCCAGTGGGCCATAGAGAACCCATTTTCAGTGGAGGCCAGGGGAGAAAAGCGCTACACTGCAAAAAAGTAAACAACCGTAAGAATCTGTATAGACAGGAGTAACAAGTAAAAATCTATACAAAATACAAAATATATAGTAAAAAGAATATGAATAGTATAATTTGAACAGTCAAAGTATTAAGTAAAGATTTACATTGAAAATTTCTCTCTGATGTCTGTTTAGAGTTGTATTTTATGAGCATATGAAGTAAGGTATTTGTAAGGTGGTATAGCTTGTGTTATCCAGGGGGGTTTGGTGCAGGTGCATGTCCAGCTTGAAGAAAGGCGAATGTGAAGGGAGGTTTTAAAAGAGGTAGGGTTTTGGGCTGTTCTAATAGATAGAGGCAAAGCATTCCACTTTTTGGCTACTGAGCAAGAATAAAGAAACTGGTCAGGTGGGAGATTGGGTTTGTGGACCTGCATGAGTTTTTGATCCTCTGATCTAAGGGACCTGTTAGGGTGATGGTAGCTAAATATAGAACTCAGGGCATGGCTGTCTTGGGGTTTAAAGAGCATTTTGTGAGCTGTGATTAGTTGCAAGTAAGAGGGATAATTTGGTAGTTTGAGCCATTTCAGTGACTTAAGAGCTGTACTATGCTCAGAATTATTTTCCTTTTGTTATAAAACTTATTGATATTATGGTTCGACCATGTGGATTTGTTTCTAGGGTTTTCTCTACACTTGTTCCTATGTGGTACAGCTGCATTTATGCAGCTTCCTGTGTGTTACACATCAGTACTGTTATCCAGGGTTAAAGTAGGTATCTTGCATACCTTGGAAAACATAACTGGGAGTGGACACATGAAAATGGAGTCACCATAAAGAGGAATTGCTGTGGGTGAACAAAATGATTTAGGACGTACTTACATGCTTGGTGTCCTTGTAGTATTCTACATGTAGGAAGTTCATGGGTATCCATGATGATGCTGGACCAATATGTTGGTGATACAGGCATGTACCTCATACACACAATACCTGCCAGTTGATGTAATGGTAACCCTTCCTGTTGTGGTACTTTCCCCTCATAGTCCAGGTTTGTCCTTGATAGCCACATGGGTGCAATTTGTCACACCAAGCTTGTCAGGAAAGTGTGCCATTCTGTAGAAGACATACATGGTGATGGCTTGGTCCTGTGGTGATACTGGAAATAAATATGTTCCTCTTTAGGGGTTAGGAGTGTATTAAAGAACTGCTACAGTATCCCCAAGGCAGACATACACAGCATGTCCCCAGTTAGTCTCTGAAAGGTCTCTGTGACAAGCATATTAAGGACTGTCCATAACCTTGGTATCCACAGCAATAGAAATGCTACACATTCCTGCAGTTCTAGTTTGTGGGCCGTACAAGTTCATCAAAGCCCTTATAGTGTCCCCCTCTAAACCTGTCAAGCACCTCCTGCTGCTCTAAGCTGTAATGAGTCAACCTTTGCCTATATCTCCTCTTCCTCCAAGGCCACCGAGCACTAATGCATGCACTGAACAGTGGGTCATTATAGGTGGCACTTCAAAGTGGAGAAACAGTAAGACTTGCAGCACAGCCAAGTTATGTTCATCAATTGCAGAGTTGCTAGAAAAGTGCTGCTTGCATAGCAATATGTGGGTAATTTGCACTTGCATAGAAAACTGTAACTCTAAATTACAAATGGTGTGGAAAGAACCCTATTATCAAATTACTGACACAACATTTTAGATAAGTTTCCTCATTTAAACCTTGTTGTATAGTTATGTATCTGTAACTTTTTTGCATGTGTGCAGCATATCTCTATACTCATCAATGAACTAGCCTGCACTTGTGTGCAACCAGAGCACATGACTGTATTGTGTGTACATAAAAACATTGAATATTGCCCACATCATGGAAATTCTAGCAGTAATGATCATTTAGTCAGAAATTTGTGTTAACAAAAATAAACTCATATATAGACTAATCCAATAAGATAATGGCTCATAATTATGCGTGTCCATAATTTCAAAACAAACTGTGACATATATAATTTGTACCCACATACATAGTTAATATATAATGTTAAAGCTGCATGCATGTGATAGGAAGGCTCCCTTTTTAAATGTCAATATTCATAATGCTGAGTGCCGTCATGGAGAGAAAAACACTAAAAATGCAGAAGAGGAAGTATCAAACATTGTTCTTTTCCTTTAAACTTCTTTTTTGCAGTGGCGCTTACTACCCAACCCCTCAGACTTATATATACTAGTTCTGAGATCATAATACCCCAGAGAAAAGGGAATATTCCAAGAAATATCCATCTCAAACTTATTATACGTAAGTCCATTGTTTCAACTATTCAATTTCAGCATTACAGGACCCGCAGCAGCAGGTTCTGACATTTTAAACAATAGATTTTATAGGCTGTCTAAAACAATGATAAAATATATATATATATATATATATATATATATATATATATATATATATATAGGTTTGCTATCATTATGTCGACGTGCATTTGCACGGCTATGAAGTATTCGAACATCAGATGTTTGAATACTTCATATTACGGCAGGTGACATGAGCGAAGGTTTGCATTGCGAATGAACTGTGCATTCGCAATTCTAACTTTCGGTCATGGGAGGGGATCGCGGTACAGTGCGGTTAGGGAAATGCATCCCTTTCCTCACTGTAGTGCGATCTCGGAGTTGGAATATTAAGTTAGGGGGTGTCGGGGGGCACAGCCCCCCACACGGCCGGTGCAGGGGGGCACAGCCCCCCTGCATAACTGTGTGTTTGGTTAGGTAGGTAGGTGATTATGGGAAGGGTGGGCGTGCTGTGTATCGCCGTAAATGTATAGCGACATTTTCGATAATACACCCTTGTTTTCGAGTTTACTATTATTCGAAAATGTTCATTTTCGATGTATAAATTCGAAAATAAAGACATTATTTATTTTTACTTTCGAATTTATGATAGTAAGCCTATATATATATATATATATATATATATATATATATATATATATATATAGCAACTTTTCATAAATCGCTATTTATAAAAATACATCTGAATTGTTAAAGGTTGTACTTAACTATTCCTTGCATCATATTTCTATTAATTAAACATCATTCTCTTCCTACTGACATCACTTCAATGTAACATAATAAGAGTAAACTGAAATTTACAGATCCACTTTTTGTGACAGCAGGGTAGTGCAAATGTTTTACAAAGAACTTTCTTAATACACAGATGTATCCATTTTCACCTTTAAGATAGACTTAGCTACAATGGGGCATATTTATTTCCCAGAGCATTTTCATAGTGGATTAATGTGGCTAGAGAAAGTATCACAGTGTTAAACCTTTATTCTTTTCGGTAATACTTTAATATTTGCTACAAGTACAGTTTTTATCTGTTGCTTTTTGACATACTCCTCAAATAATTCCCTAGCAGTTAATTTTATTTCTCCGTGTTTTTTCCATAAAGCCTCTTAGATAGTGGCCCAACTTTCTTCTGCCATTTTTTTATACATCAGACCTTCTCTAGTAACGATTACATCGCAAGATATCTGTTACTCTTTATGTCTCTTTCATTCCTACTGCACTTTGAATAGGAATGCTTTGCATGTTTACAGTTTGTTTGCATTTTATAGGTACAACACCGGTTTTACACAATATTTACCCCCCCCCCAAGAGCTGACCATCAGCTGCCACCAGCTCCTCATCTAATTCACTGGCTTTGCTACACCCGTCTTAGCCTCACCTTTGCTCAACCCAGAGATTGAAGACTGGTGCAGTATCATATTGCTGTTGAGGAGTCTGCCATTTTTCCTCCCACTTCAGGGTGGCCTTGCAAGTTCCACAGTTGTTGCCTTTGGGGTGTGATGCACGCCCACAGTTGTTGCCTTTGGGATGTGATGCACGCTGCCATACATGTACAAGCTACAAACCCAAGTGGTATACAACTAGCAGTTCTGAGCCCACTTTGCTTTTAATGCTGCTTCTGCAGCAAGTAGGCATTGGTTGCTCACTCCCATTCCTCTCAGTTTGGCCCCGTTAGTTCTTGTGCCACTACTTAGATATGAGGTGTATAGGGCACAGTAAGGGCTTTATCCCTCTATCCCATGGGGCCAGATAACAGTTTACTGTTGATGTATTTACTTTTCTCTGTATATAGCATTCTCATGAACTTGCATCTCTAATCATTGAAAGGTATATATATTTCACTGCTTCTGTTCTGTTTGCTGAATCATATATTTATTTATTTCCATTTGTTAACCAGGAAAGTCCGACAGGGCACAAAATAGCCTGTTTTCAGTGAACAATATAACATTTCACAAAATACTTATAGCTAAACATATGGCTCCATAAAGCACAACAATGTAACAGTTCAAAAATATATATAAGATACATAGTGATTGTAGTTCTATCATCATTAGCATATCAGTTGTGAGATTAGTATATGGATAAGGAATACAGATTATATTTGACTAGGATTTGCAATAATAAACAAAAATAAGTAAAAATAGGGAATCTAAGTTGTTGCCAAGGAGGTAAAGTAGAGACCAGATGACAGAATGATGAAGGAAAGAGAGTGGGTGAGGGAGCAGGTTAAGTTAGGGGTAATAGCTGATTTAGATGAGAGAAGGGAAGAGAAAATATGTCTATATGCCAGCTAGGCAGGATTAGTGCAGGAACAAAGCCAAGAGTTTTTAAGGTGTTCCCTCAATTGTTGTTTGAAATTGTTGGTGTTGCTGGTATTGAGTATACTTTGAGGTATGTCATTCCTGGCTTTGGCTATCTTGTGTAACTATAGGGAATCTCTGTGGCAGTTGTTTGGCTTACTGACTTTCAGAAGTAATTTATTAGATGATCTTAATGTCCTGCTACTGCAGTAGGGTACTACATGATTGATAATAGATGAACAGTTATTTGGGTGATAGAGAATAGAGTGGGTAAGAAGTAGTTGATTGAAGGTTAAAAGGCTGGGAAGTTCCAGCCAGTTAAGTTGGTGTAGTGTTCTACAGTGATGCATTCTAGTGGGTTGGTTGGTAGCGAATTTGGCTGTTTTATGATAGCAAGCTTCTAGTTTGTTTAGGTCACAATTTCTTAGGTTTGTGAAAATAGGGGAGGCATATGACAGGGTGGAGAGAAGGTGAGTTCTACAGATGACATGTCTGGTGGAATCAGTTAAAAATGGAATCTAGCTTGAAATGAACTAGGGCTAGGTGTTTATCAAATATGAGATCCTTGTCTATGGCGACCCCTAGTAGTTTTGTATGGTCTACAGGTTTGATGATGGTTTTGTTTGAAGAATAGATGGAGAAGGTAGTAGGGTCAATAGTTTCTTTTGCTGTTGGAGAAGAGTCTAAATTTTGTTTTAGAAGGCTTGAGAATCACTTGGGAGTTGGAAAGAAACTTCTCTACTGTATATCCAGAAAGGATTGCTGGGCTTTGTTAAGAGGAGGAGACAGGGAGGGAGCAGAGCATATGAGGGTGGAGTCATCAGCATATTAAACCATTTAAGCATGTTGGGTAGCAGTGCTGAGACGATTTGTGAAAATGGTGAAAAGTAGCAGAGGTACACCAGTAGAGACAGGTAAAGGAGATGAGAGGTCCTTTTGCCATTTAACTGACTGCTGAGGGGTGTGATAGAGAGGAAGAGAGTATTCAGGCAGCAGATACAGGACCTACTAGTTAAAGCAGGTCAATATGAGATGGAGGAGCTGAATGGGACAAAAAGAATAGGATATGAGGACTACCTCCTGGGTTCACATGGGTCGGGAAACAGGAATAAAGAAGGAGAGGCCATTATAGATTTCTACCCACAAATAGTTTGATGGTAGTCAACACAAGAAAGATACTCACAAGTTAGCATAAAAGCGTGGCTAACATTCAACTTGGGTAGACTTCCTATAAGTTTGAGAATGACACTGGGGTAAAATCAGCGATTGCAAAGTCATCCTCAGCTGGCCCACAGCAAAAATCACTGGTTGCCACATCAGCTACAAGCAGTGTTCAGAGAAGGCTGTAAGGTTAACAGGGAATATACTGAAGACCTGTAAGTTGACTGGAGAGAAAGCACAAGAATTCAATGAAATACTCAGGGCTCTAGCACCTCAGCAAAAAGCAAAAATAGCTGGAGCTGCAGATGAAAAATGGCAACACCTTAAAACAGCATGCTTGAGGACTGTAGCACATATATGCATTCAAGCCAGCTGTGGATATAAGGGACATAAGTAAAGCTGGTGATGGAATGCATAAGTCCAAGAAGTCATCAAAAAAAAAAAAAAAAAAAAGGAGGAGAGCAAGAAAGTCAGAGACAGAAAAGTCAGCCCAGGCTAAGAAGGAATATTGGTTGGCTAACAAAGAGGCTAGCAAAGCATTAGCAGTAATAAAGAACAAGGCATCAGAGGCTCTCAACTTCCGGAAAGAGGCTCATTGGATGGCACAGATAAACTCTATCAGGTTGCAAGGCATAGACAGAAAGATAAAGAAGACAGGCATTAGAAACCCTTCGTAAAGGATGCCAGTAATAACTTGATCACTGGTCCACAGGACATGAAAGGCAGATGGAAAGAGTGCTTCCAGCAGCCTCTGACTGAAAAAACAAACACAGAATCTGTACTGCCCAGACACAGCCTATAATGAAAGAAAAAGAGGAGCCCACAATAGAAGAAGTAAGAACAGAACTAAGGAAAATGAAGTCAGGGAAAGCAGCAGGCTTAGATGAGGTCACAGCAGATATGATCAGGATGTTGGGTGTTTTATGGGGAAAATGGACCCTGAAGGTACTCATAACAGTATGGAGAGAAAGGCATATCCCACATTACTGGAGAATAAGCATAGTAGTGCCAGTGTATGAGAACAAATGGGACATTCACAACTGTGGGCAGTGCAAAGTTATCAAATTCCGGTTACACTCTCCTCTTGAGAGGATGATCAGTAAAGTAATACACAGAGTAGTAGAAAGTAACATAGGAGTTGAGCAGTTTGGATTCAGATCAGGATGTAGCACAACTGACCCAATGTTTGCAGTGAGACACATTAGTGGAGAAGACACTAGAGGTGTGGAAGGAGTCCAACTGGACATTCCTAGACTTGGAGAAAGAATTTGACAAGGTCCCAAGAAAGCTGATTTGGGCAGTTCCAGAAACATTGGTAGAATTAGTACAGGCTATGTACAAAGAACCAATGACACAAGTAAGAACAGTGTTTGGACTGACAGAGGGGTTCCTAGTGAGAGGGGGTGTGCATCAGGGTTCAGCTCTGAGCCTACTGCTGTTCATACCCAAGATGGACTACATTACCAAACAGGTTGGAGGGGACAGAGCAACACATTTTCTGTATGCAGACCATGTGGCATTACAGGCAGACTTTGAACAGAAACGTCAGCAAAGGACAGGTGAATGGGATGCAAAAATGATGGCACACAGGATGAAACTGAGTACAGATAAGACAGTTGTAATGGCAGCAAACTGGGAAAATCAGAAGACGCTGAAAATTGAGATAGAAGTGAAAATAGTGGACTAGGTTAACAGCTTTATGTACCTGGGAGTGGTGGTTGAGGAGAACCACCACTCTCAGGAATGAGTAGGTCAAAGGTAGAATCAGAGGAGCAAGTCAACTGGCACAATGTCAGAGGTAGTGTATGACAGAAGAATGCCAAAGAAGCTGAAAATGAAGGTGTAGAAAACAGTGGTGCAACCCATACTACTGTATGGGATGTACACTTTGGGACAGACAAAGAAATAAGGATATCATAGGAAAACCCCAAGTAGCTGCAATCACAGAGAATGTCAAAGAGAACAGATTACCTTGGTTTGGGCAGATCTGCAGGAAAACAAAAGACAATCTAATGAAGATTTGGGAGAGACATCAAGAAGGCAAGAGAAAATAAGGACATCCAACAAAGAGATGGATGGTGGATGGATTCTGAGAGAGAAGACCAGTGACAGTCAAGCATGGTTTTGAAGAGAGAACTGCTCTGATAGAGATTACAGATTACCCTGAATCCAGGTCTGCCATTTTCTCTTCCAACCCCAGCTCAGTCTGTGACAACACATGCTTCAGATTTTGCTTGAGGAGGTTAGTTTCAATGGGGATAAAAGTGCAGTGTCAAAACAGACAGGCTGAAGCACATAAATGTCAAAGAGATGTTAGCTGTGATCAGTGTTATAGAATCTGTTCATCTGTGGACCTCTGCAGGTGATAACAGGCAACACCACTGTGATGTGATACATAGACACGGGAGACATCAGGTATTACTCTCTATGCAGGCTAGCTGTGGTAGCTTGGAAGGTTGCTCTGAAGCATTGTTTAACCTTCAAAGCTTCCTACATTGTCAGAGCAAAATGTAATGGCAGGCATGCTGAGCAAGACCCAGACCCTCACAAATGGAAATTGAATGAAGAGGTCTATCACAGTTTTTTTTCCAGTTGTGGGAAACACCTCAGAAAGATTTGTTTGCTTCCTTTCAAGACAGGTAATTAAATAAATTCTGTGCCAGAACTCCTTGCAGGCAGGCCTGGAAAACAGATGATTTTTTTCATTCCCATGGTTGGAATGTTTCTTTATGCATTTCCATTCTTTCCACTAATATCCAGGATAATGCAAAGATTCAGAAGGACTCCCCAAAAGTCATTGTGATGACACCCTTGTGAACAAGTAAACAGTAGTTCTCCCCCTTCTTATGGAGTCTACAGAAGAACACCAGATGAGACAGTAGTGTTCATCATAAGTCTTCTTGTTAATTGTTCTGCCAAAATATAGCAGCTAGCTTTACTTAGGTTACCTCAATGACTTGCACACTAAACAGGAGCGCCATAATCATAGTTTCCCCACCCTCTGAGACTCTTCCTTAACTCAGATTTGAAAACAGTGGTCTACCAGCCAGTGTAACTGTATTTATTTCAGTAGTACACCATTATGATAAAATAACTGCCTCGTTTTCCCAATCAGTGTAACTTTGTCAATTTCATCTCCTGGCTTACACCGACCTGTAGTTCGGCATTCCACTACTGATAGTTTATTGCTGTCTCCTTTTGTTTGCCTTATGGTCTTGCACCTGCCAGCTCTGTTCTCCCTTCGCTTCGGCTCACTCTGCTCCCCTACCCCCATTCCTACCCACCCCCACATTTATTACCTTTATACTGAACCTAACCACACCCCATTACTGCCCACAGCCTATCCACACCAATCATCTAATTATTTAGCCCCACGCCTCCACCCACCCTCACTATCATCTAGACCAGTAACTACCCTCTAACAAATCTCTCAATCCAACCCAACCTCCAATACCCAACTCTACTACACCACCTCTAATCACCACCATGTATATCTACTACTCCTTAATAACCAACACTCTACTACTCCACTTTCTATACCTCTCCTATAGCTCCACCTACCTTCACTGTTAGTCAGAGCAATGAGCAATGTACCACTACACCATTTGAGCTGTGTTACCAAGTCAAAACGTATTATTCCCCAACACTTCCACTTTCCTCCACTCACTATACTTCCCACACATATACTGTCATCAGCCCACAACTCTACAGCAACTCAGCCTCACTCCTCATACCTTTCAAACGCATACATACTTCCTACCCTAACTCCGCTATTTCCAGATAACAAAGATTGTTTAACAAACTTAGGCAACTGTTGTTGCACTCCTTAACACAAATTAAACTCCTAACTGACATCCATCCAAACCCAGGTCCCAATTATATCCCTACACCTGGCCAGAAAGTCTCTCTGCCAACCACCCCAACCAATGCTAGTCATCCCAGTGCTCTCTCCCACCTCTACCCCCCCTCCCAAAATCCTCCAATACTGACCTATTATTTACCAACTTCAGTCTCCGGAGCATCATAAAAAAAGCTAGTAAATTCCATGCAACCCTAACCATCTAGTCACCAGACATAACTGTAATTATGGAAACATGATTAAAACCCCACATTAAAGACACTGAAGTGACCACAACTGGATATAATATTAGGCTAGACAGATTGAACAGAAAAGGTGGAGGGGTCGCCATAATGTTTAAGGACACCCTCAAACTTGAAAAACTACACTGCTCACCTCCTGGCCTGCCGAATTCTGAGATCCTAATTACTCACCTCATAATCAACCCAAACAAAACAATAATTATCATTGCCACATATCTTGCTCCTGGCAATAACCTTCCCACCATTGAAAATCTACTTTCTTGGGCATCTAATAGCTTCAACCAAGAAACCATAATTCTTGGGGATTTCAATCTTGATTAGCACTCCTGCTCTTCCAATAACACCTCCAACTTCCTAAACCTCTTTAACTTCAGCCAAACCATTACCTGTGTAACTTGCATAGACAAGCGATCCAATAAGCAGTCAACACTAGACTGGATATTGACTAACAAACCATACTTAAGTTACCTATCTGGTTGCCTTCCAGACTCCCTCAGCGACCATTCTCCAACCTTTCTATACAGAAAACGTGTACATTTTCAAAGCAGTATCACTTTCAAATACATACACAGCATGAAAAACTTCTCCCCTGATACTTTTAACCTCCTACTTAAACTTTGTGACTGGACACCACTTAAAAACCTCCAACTAGACCTGGTTGTTCAGTATTTCAGCAACACCTTCCTTAATATACTCAATAACCTTGCTCCCTCTAGGAAAATATGCACAAAAGCCAATCACCTACATGGTTAACTACCACCACCACCAAACTGCTACTTAAACAAAGAGATAGGGCCTGGTCAGCATACCAGTCCACCAAAGATAAAGTAGACCTCTGAACATATCAACAGTTAAGGAATCTAGCTAAGAACCAACTCAAAAAAGACAAACAAACCTACTTCCAAACATGTCAACAAAAGAACATAAATAACGCCCAAAAATTCTAGCAAAACATTAGCTATCTCCTCTGTTCCGGGCATTCCCCAACCCCTGCCCCAGTCACTCCAAATAACAATGACCCTATTGCAACTCACTTCAAGTGTCACTTTATAAACACTACTGCTAGGCAACCAGCCTAAACAAATGCTTACTCTTCCCACCCCCCCCCCTTGAGACAACCCCAACCCTTTCACATTAACTTCCATTCATACTAGTTACATAAAAACTCTCCTTACCAAGCTAAACCCTGCTGTCTAGCAGCGGCCAAACGTCCTAATTAATTTTAAAAACTAGCTGTACCTACTATAGCCTACCCCATATCCATCCTGATTAACTTTTCTGTTGCAGAAAAATATGTGCCACTGCTCTGGAAAACAGCACACATCATTCCCCTTCACAAAGGCAGTCCCTCCAAAGAGCTAACTAATTTCCATCCCATAGCCATCCTCTCCCCCTTGCAAAAATCTTTGAAAAGTGCATCTGTAATCAACTCCTTAACCACCTCCTTACTAATAACCTGTTGCCCAGCTCCCAACTGGTTTCAGACCGAAACATAGTACTGGCACTGCTCTAATAACTTTCCCCAACACTATTCAACACCTCTTAAATGAAGGCCAGCTTGTCTCTTCTGTCTTTCTTGACATGTCAAAAGCCTTTGACGCAGTCTCCCACCAACTGCTACTCAACAAGCTCTCTTTCTGTGGTCTCAATACATCTTCCCTGTCTTGGTTCCATAGCTACCTATCCAATTGACAGCAGGCCACTAAATGGAAGAATAATCTTTCCCCCCTACTCCCCATCTCTACTGGTGTCTCCCAAGATTCCATTCTAGGCTGTCTCCTCTTTTGCATATTTGCAAATGACCTCAGCTCAACAATTAATCTAGCTTCCATCGTCCAGTACGCTGATGACACTTGATTCATCTGTTCAACCTCCTCACCCCAAGATCTTCAAATCAAAATGCACACTTCATTTCAAGACATAGAAAAACACCTCGATAATCATCAACTCATACTAAACCCAAACAAAACTAAGATAATAGTCTTCAGAAACAAGAAATCCAGACCACACCAACTCCCTGTCTCTATCCTCTCCTGAAATGGCACCAAGATAGACCCCACAAACCAGGCCAAACTACTAGATGTCATAATAGATGAGGATCTAAAATTTGATAAACATATTTCTCTGGCAATTAAAAAAGCTCATAGAAAACTTGGCACCCTTTACAGGGCTAAACCATTCCTAACTGAAAGCTCCAGGTTGGCCACTGCTAGGTCACATCTGCTTTCTACTCTATGGCTCTCATTTATTTACAAACCAGCATAAGTCTGACCTGAGTAACCTAGATTCCCATTACAACAAAATTGCTAAGTTTGCCACTAATCATCCATACAGGGCTCACCACTGCACATCTCTATCCAGCTCAACTGGCTAGAACTCCCTAACCTTTTATCTCTTAATCAACTCACCATGGCTCACAAAATAATCCATCTACAACTGCCCTGCTCTCTCTAACCTAGTCCAGACTAGTTTTAATCTCAGGTCTCTCAGATCCTCTGACAGACTAATGTTAAAGGTAACACTCTCACTTAACTATCAACTCTTTCAAAGTTGCCAAACTCTGGAATAGCCTTCCTCAGCCCATCGCAAAAAATCCACACTGTCACGGATTCAAACAACTTCTAAAAAACTACATAGCTAGTCAATGACTCTGCGTCTGCCAGACTACACACTAATCTGCTCCTTCACCCCTTATTTCCTACTGCATCTAGCATCCTATCCAGACTAATCTGTTTTGCTCATATATGTACATTTTTTTCAACTGCATCGATGTTCCAGTTAAACTTTCACAGTGGCATAATTTTACACCCTGTTATGTGATGTTGATAGCCTGTAAATACTTTATATTTTATTTACTAGTATGTTTACTGTTACTGCCTAGAATTTTATTCTGTATGTAGAATTGTATTTTAATTATGATTATATTTACTGTTACTGTCTTGGAGCTTTTCTCCCTGGGCCTCTGTTGAAAACAGGCTCCCAGCCCAGTTGGACACATAGCCGGTTAACAAATGTAATAAATAAAATAAATAAATAAAATTTACCACTGTTTGGATGTACTTGCACAAGACAGAGAGTGTTTAATATACTCCAGTTTCAAACAGCTTCAGCTGACAGTCTGAATGATTCAATTTTGATACCTTGTAGACACCTTGTTTCTGAGGATGTGCAGGTATAAAGCAGGCAAGAAAACCTGCTTCTAAGAAGTCTTATTTTAGTAAGTGGAAGAGATTTTCTAGTTGGTGTTACAGTAATAGCCTGGGTCCAGTTAGGATTTATGTACCACTGGATACTTTTCACTTTGTTTGTCCGATCTGACCTATTGGTCTTTGGGCCACTTGTTGAATCTGAACCAGCAATGCTAGTGCTCCCACTCAAGCTCCTTCCCACAATGCACCTGTTCTCACTAGACAGGGTTCCCTAATCGCTTTTGTTTCCATCATGCTCGGACGTGATCTCCAGCCATGTAGCTAAATGCCCTACAGCCTTCTTACATTTAGATATTTGCTGACAGAATTTGTGCTCGTTATCTTTAGGATAGTTTTTTTACACTGTTTATATGACAGCTTTTCTGTTGTTCAGCCTTCTTGGTAGAGTTAAAACTATGCCTTCATTGACTTTGTCATTGGGGCCTTCTCTCTTTAGTTCCTCTAGTGTGTGTGTGTGTGTGTGTGTGTGTGTGTGTGTGTGTGTGTGTGTGTGTGTGTGTGTGTGTATGTGTGTGTTTGTTTCATTATTTATAGCTTTTTACTTAAATATGAACAGTTAAAGAGGTTTTTCTTGGATAATGGGTTAGTTATTGTACTTAGCTGTGTCTTTGGGGTGTGTGTGTGTGTGTGTGTGTGTGTGTGTGTGTGTGTGTGTGTGTGTGTGTGTGTGTGTGTGTATATAGATATAGATATACCTTCTAATTGTTAACTAATGCTTGTTCTTTTTCCTATGGGCAGTAAGGATAAAGGAGACAAGAACTTTAAAAAGTGCTCCACATGAGACTACAAGAGAGCCCCCCTCAGGATAATCATGATTTGTGTGTCTGCTGCCTGTGGGTGGAACATTTGAACAAGGACTGCTCTGTATTAAAGTCCCACAGGAAGTGAGCCCTTTCTAACAGGAAAAATAAAGTAGTTATCAATGAATCATCCTCCTGATCCTGAGGAAGACAACACCAGGAAGACTACAGGAAAGAATAGATCTTGAGACAAATGGGAAAAAGTGGCAGAGGAACATAAGAAAAGGAGGCCTGGTGAAAAGACTCCACCATCAGCTTCCAAAGTTTCGAAGCAGCATTCCCTTTCATTGTTAGATATAGAGACACTGTCTTTGATTCCACTCCCTTTGGAGCCCATTTTAATACAATTCATCAGCAAGACAATTAAGTAATATCCTTCATATCAGGAGCATTTCCAGGTTTCAGCCTGCCTTCCTTTAATTTTCTCACTTAGACTGCATAAATCTATAAGACGCGCCCCTGATTTGGAATTGGATAGGATGATGAGGGCCTTTTTAAGGCCATAAATAAACATGGATGTTATACCCCCCACCTTGGTGTTGAGGGTGAATAAACAGAACTTAATACTCTAGTCTTTGCTCCTTCCCACATTTCAGAGATGCTTGGAAGCATTGACCAGGCCAGTGCCTGTGTCTTAGGCAACAACTGGTGCTCCTATCTTAGCACCAAAGTCCGTAAATCTGTTGCACTTGACTCTAAGGTTTTTAAAGTTGAGGGGAACATAGTCATGCCAGTTTAATGATGAGTACTTCATTCTGTCCTCAGAGCCAGCCTTTGTGGTTGAATGCTCTAGCTCAGATTCCTTAGAATTTGAGGCATTGGGGATAATCCTTTCATAGAATCCTTTCACTTTATTAGAGGATGGTGTCCAGACAAGAGATGGATTCCTCAGATCTTTCAGGCAGCAGATCTGTCTTTGAGGTCATGGGGAGGATGTTTGCATCTCCTCTGAGACTTGGTTATCTGGCTTCACAGGTCACTGTTTCACTCCTGAGCACCTCTTCTGTTGCTCCTCATCCCATTCATGCATCCAAGAGTCAGTGGCAAGCCATATCCCTCAAAAAGGCATCTCAAGCACCAGTACAGTTCTCTGAGGACTCAGGCAACTTATCATTTGATGCACCATGAAAGAGGGCATGCAGAATTAATCATTTGAACTCTCCATCAGAGTCTCTTACATTGGACTTAGATAATAAAAAGGGTTCCCCCTCAGTCTCTACCTGAGGACATTAACTTTGAAGAGGTCCTGGAACTCATGCATCAGAAGAGTTACTGGGCCACTGACCCCTCCGCCCCCCTTCTGTGGTCAGAGAGGTCTTGTTTGATGCCTCTAGTTTGACACGTTCTACGTCTTGGGTGCTTTTTCCAGCAGACCAGGTCATAGATTAAGCCATCCTAAAGTCATGGCAAAAGGCCACCATGTGCAAATGTATAATGAGGAAGCCTGACAAAATCTTCAGACCACCAAAGGGCTGGCAGTAATAGATAAAGGGTCCCCTGGTGGATGCCATTGTTGTCTCAGTCACCACTAAGAATGAACTGACTGATGATATGGCCACTGAGCAACCACCCAGCAAGGAGTCCCAGGTGATAGACTGACAAAAGAAGTGGGTGTACATTTCTGGCACCTTTGCAGAAAGGTTCTAAACTACATGTAACTGGTTGTAAAAAACAAAACAAAAAAATTAGTTCAAACCACACTTAACAGGGTGGCAGTAATACAAATTTAATAGAAATAGCACAAGTCAAAAAGTTTAAGTGCTTTCGTCAAGTTTAAAACATACTTCTTCAGAAACAAATTTCATATGGCAACAAAATTTTAAATACCCCCCAAATCACATGATGTCAAAACGTCCAACCACTAAAACCTATTAATTTACCTTATCTATTCATAAAAGTATTTAAATCAACTAAAGTTCACATACAATAAAAGAAAAACACTTCATTGATCATACTTCATAAGAACGTAGTTTTAAAATACTGTTAATTGAAACACATTAATTTAAACCAGGAAAGTTGTATGCATTGAATTTCATTTGTCATTTGAGTTCTTTGTATTCAAGCAGCACCTTCCAAGGTCCCCCTCTAGGGGTTTCCTTTAACGTGTCAATGCCCATAAATGCAAAAAAGTGTTCTGGAAATTTCAAGACATGTTTTGCAAGGGAAATATTAACATTCTACTTCCTAATGTCCAAGCAGTGTTCATAAATACATTCACATAAATTTCTCTGGGTCTTTCCTACATAAAAACATGAACATTTTTGGCATAAAGTCAAGTAAACAATGCCATTTGAATTACAATCATAGTAAAAAGGGGGTATGATCACCATGTTGTTAATCTTAACCATCTCACCCAGCCATTGCCTGCAAAAACCACATCTGTGTGTCCCTGCATATTTATGGGTATAACAATTTAAAATATATGACACACCTTCCAAATGTTGTTTGATTGTTTTCCGTTTTCTATAAATAACTTGTGGACCAATACCCAAAATGTCAGTGTAACCATCAAAACAGCAAAGTAAATTCCAACTATTTTTCAAAATGTCATTGATCTGTTCATACTTGTTTTTGTAAGTGGTTAAAAAAGAACAATGAAGATCTTTTTTCCATCACTGGTTTGGTTCTACTCATAAACACTTCCCCTTCTCCATCTATACTAAGTAAAGGTTTGAACCAACCATCCCTTCTTTTTGTTTCCACCTCCTACTTCACCTTTTGAATAAGAGACTTGGGGTATTCCCGAGCCAATAACATATCAGTTAACACTAAAGCTTCTGTCTGATAGATGTCATATTCTGACACTAATCAGTCACACATATTGCCCCTTAATGATAGCTTTTTTCTGATAATCAGGGTCGCTGCTGTCAAAGTGGAGAACACTGTTACAATATGTAGGTTTCCTGTATATGTTACTGTTAAACCTACTGGAAGTGTCATCTTTAGATACCTCAACATCTAAGTAATTGATTTTGGTAGTAGCAAAAGAGGAGGTAAACTTCAGGAACGATGTAGTGTTATTTAAATATTGAATAAAACAATCAAATTCAACAGATGTCTGTTTCCAGATGACAAACATGTCATCCAGGAAATGTAAATACAATTCCCAAGGTGTAGGAACTACAAGTTCAAAAACAAACTTCTTCTCCCAATACGCCAAGATGATATTGGCAAAAATAGGGTCATACTCTGCCCTCATTGTCATACCTTTATTCTGTAAAAGTACTGGCCGTCCAACTACACATAATTGTTTTTCAAAACTAATTTCATCACAGTAACTACCACGTTGACTTTGTTGTTACTAAATTCAGTAAATTCAAACAAGAATTCTTGGAACCATTGTAGTCCCACCTCTTATTTAAACAAGTTGCAAATGTAAAATTCTTTGCATATTTAACCTTTTTAAGCTTCAATAAAAAGTCCCAGGAGTCCCTACAAATGTGTGGAAAACTATTCAAAACTTTTTTCAACTTGATATTAATGTTTTTAGCTATAGGGTGGGTGTTCGATCTTGAGGCATTGACAATGGGTCTCACTGGGGGATTTTTTAATTCTTTGTACATTTTTGGCAACCCAAAAAATTGAAGGTACTACAGGGTGTTGACATTGTAAAAACAACTATTCATCATTGTATCTAATTTGTTCTTGGTCCAACATATCTTGCAGTACCCAATCAGTGTTAGAGTATGAAATGTGTATACAGTTTAAAGACGCCTTATTGTTTGTTTATTTGTGTCCTTCGGCTTTTCCCGGTTAGGGGTCGCCACAGTGGAACTCCGGTCTGCTAATGATTGGCAGAGTTTTACCTGCTGGCTTGCCGGGCCTAACGCACAACCTTCAATGAAGGAATGCCCATTCACGCATGTCGCCACACAGAAGATGCTATAACTGAGAATCGAACGGGCAAAGTCTAACTGTAAGGCGACAATGCTACCGCAGCACCACTACCGCAGTTAATGACGTCTCATTGTAATATTCATCAAATACACAATCATGCATTCTATTTAAATAATCAATGATATTTTGAAAAATAATTGGAATTTATTTTGCTGTTTTGATGGTTACACTGACATTTTGGGTATTGGCCACAAGTTGCTTATAGAAAAGGGAAAACAATCAAACAACATTTGGAAGGTGTGTCATACATTATAAACTTTTCCACCAATAAAAAAGCAGGGACACACAGATGTGTTTTTTGCAGGCAATGCAATTATTTGTGGCTGGCTGAGAAGGTTAAGATTAACAACATGGTGATTAGGTCCCCTTTTTACTGTGATTGTAATTCAAATGGTATTGTTTATTTGGCTTTATACCAAAAATGTTCATGTTTTTATGTAGGAAAGACCCAGAAAAAATTTTGTGAACATATTTATGAACACTACATGGACATTAGGAAGCAGAATGTTAATATTTCCCTTGCAAAACATGTCTTGAAATTTCCCGAGCACTTTTTTGCATTTATGGGCATTGACATGGTAAAAGAAAACCCTAGAGGGGGATCTTAGAAGGTGCTGCCTGAATATAAAGAACTCAAATGACAAATCAAATTGAATGCATACAACTTTCCTGGCTTAAATTAATGTGTTTCAATTACTAGTATTTTAAAACTACAGTCTTACGAAGTATGATTAATTAAGTGTTTTTCTTTTATTGTATGTGAACTTTATTTAATTGAAGTATTTTTATGAATGGATAAGGTAAATTGATAGGTTTTAGTGGTTGGATGTTCTGATATCATGTGATTTGGTCAGAAGGTATTTAAAATGTTGTTGCCATATGAAATTTGTTTCTGAAGAAGTCTGTGTTTTAAACTTGATGAAAGCACTTACATTTTTGACCTGTGCTATTTCTATTAAATTTGTATTACTACTGGCCTGTTAAGTGTGGTTTGAACTCATTTTTTTTTTTTTTTTGCAACCAGTTACACGTAGTTTTGTGTTTGGCTCTAAGTTTAAGTAAAGGTTCTAAACTACTCCATACATATGAACAGACATAAACTCTGAAGAGAACATTACACCAGACTCAAGGAAAGAGCTGGAAATTACCTTGAATATGATATACAATATTTACAGCCTCTTCACAATGCTCATGCACAATGCATGCATGCATGGAGCAACCTGGGCAGCAGGGACAGACATTTGTATGAGACTCTTTGCCTGATTTCGTTTATGTTACTTTACAGACAATTTCAAAGTAACCTTCAATAATGCCCTGTATAACAGATTTTCATTGTTTTTAGACTGTTAAGGAACACATACAGAAGTGTGAATAGGATGAAAAGATGTTATTTGCTGACAGAGTGAGATTTGAGAACCCCCAGAGACCATATAGCCCAAAAAGAGCTCAAGTCACTTGACTTCCAAAAATCTAAGCATTCTCCCTCTGATTCCTCCTTTGACAGTGCTGGCCAAGGCAGAGGCAGCCCCTCTAAAGGGTGCAAACCCAGAGGTCATGGAGGTTCTGCAAAACCAGGGATGTCACAGGTCATTTTCAGACTGCCAGCAGACACATCCCTATAGGCTACCTGACTGCTTTCCTCTGGAGGCAGTCGGGGGTCATATATCCCTCTTATCCCCCATGTAGATGAGCAACATGTGGGATTCCTGCGGGAGAGAGGGATACTATCCAGAGGCAATTGCATACCCTTTTCCCACCCCCTCATCCTAGTCTGAAGGGCCATGCTCAGATGTACCACTTCACTAATTCAAAGCAGCGAAAAAAGAAGTTCAGTCCTTACTAGAGAGGAAAGCTATCCACAAGGTCCCACCAGACCAGCTGGGGTCAGGTTAATACTCAAGATTGTTTTTGGTTTCTAAAAAAGAACAAAGACCTCAGAACATAGTTGGAACTAAGTTATCTGAACAAGTTTGTAAAAAAGCCCATGCTGTAATTTATTGTGCTGCACCTGTAGGTAAATGGCTGGATGCGCTTCATGGACCTCAAGGATGCCTATTTGCACATCAGGGTTGCTCCAACATCCAGAATATGTATTTTTTTTCTGAGTAGGAGCCAATCACTTTCAGTTTAGTGCCGGCCCTTCATTCTCATCATAGCATCCCTGGCCCTAGGTGTTCACCAGGTGCATGACTGTGGTCACAGCCTATCTCCGACTTCAAGGAATGAGAGTGTTCCCATACTTGGATAATTGGCTCTTGGCTGTCACAACAATAGAATCCTTTCAGAAAGCCAAATTTGTCTGTCCTTGAGAGACATAATCAAACCAAAAAGTCCTTGATAGAACCATTGCAGGGCATACAGTTCATCAGCTTCCGTCTGGATATGGTTCACTGTAATATCCTTGTCCACAAACAGGATAAAGGTTTTAAACAAAGCAATCTGAGGTCTTGTACAGTGCACAAAGCCTCCATTGTGTCCTTCGTTATAATGGTTTAGTTTGCAATGGATGATGCAGAGTCAATAGTTGCAATTGACTCACAGCCTTGGGTACTCAATCATTCTAATCTGCACATGCAGGTCTCATCAACTTTGGAGGATCTCTTCCCCACTTGCCCATGTGGGAAGATCCTTTATACTTCTTCCTGGATGCCTCTTCTTTGGGTGGAAAGACTTTTTCAGGGGAGGATGGTTCAAGGTGTTTGCAATGTTCAAGCGGCCATTCTCAACATCAGTATCTTAGAGATGAGGGTAGATCCACCTTGCATTGCAGGAGCTCCCAGATTTCCCCCCTTTAGGTGTGATTACCAGTCAGACTGACAACAGGATGGTGGTATATTACCATAGATATCAGCAAGCAGGGAGAAACCAGGTCCTACCCTTTGTGTCAGGAAGCAGTGAGTGTGGCAATGGACAGTGAGCTCACATAACCTTCTGGTAGCAATGCATATTCCCAGAAAATCCAACTGCATTGTGGACAGGCTCAGCAGAACAGTTCTCATGCCTCATTAGTGGTCTGTGAATCCACGAGTGCCTCAGACCATCTGTGCTGCAAACCCATTGCATTCCCAGCCAACACTGTGTGCAGTACTACTTTCCTTGATCCCCCAAGATAGGCAGTACCCAAGAGGTGTTCTAGTCAAGCAGTGGCCTTCCCTAATTCTACATGCTCATCCACCCACATTTTTGCACAAAACTCTTTGGTGCACAGCGGTGGATATCCTTATAGCCCTTTTCTGGCCCAGACAACTTTGGTTCCCTCTGTTAAGACCTCACCTCAAACAATACTTGTTTTTTTATCTTTTATCCTACTCATTATGGAATCATTACTCAGATCTACAGAATCTGAACTAACTGCCTGCTGTTTCCAGTTCCAGTAATGGCCTTGAACCTCGCTTTAGCCAAATATACTTTCAACTTCCGAAAAAGACTGTACATGAAAAGTCTACCTTAGCAAATAGAAGCATTTTATTCTCTGGGCTGTATCTTAATAGATCAAACCCTTTGAAGCTTCAGTTCCCGAAGATTTAGTTTTTAGCGACTGTGTTTGATGCAGGTGTGTGTTTTTCTCATTGATTAAAGTCCAATTGTCTTCAATTTATAGTTTCCTTTCTCAACCAGATTCCTATTCACTGGCATCACATAGACTGTGCAAGGCATTCTCGAGAGGAGTTTTTCTCCTTAGATTGCTAATGAGACAACCTACTCCATCTTGAAATCTAAATTTAATACTGGGGGATTATCTCAACCTCCTTTTGAACCAGCTTCTTCCATGGTCTTGAAATTTCTTTTATGGAAATTTTTCTTCTCATCAACATTACTGCAGCCCATACCTTGTTTTTCATTAGGGCAGAGTCTTCCTCAGAACTAAGTGGCCCCTGAATCCAAATTGAAGTAAACTGTCAACCTTTTTCTATGTTTTTTTCATAGGTTCATAGGTTTATAGGTAAGTACTAGGGTAGCTGCCCTTGCGGGCCATTTTAAATCTATCTAATTTCCCTTTTTAGGCTCAAAATAACCTGTCTCGTTTGGTTATAGATTGGTCTTACCCATTCCGTGGTTGATAATTATATATTACCCTTAATGAGATTAGCTGGATATTACCATAGATAATTTGAAGTGACCAGTGCATGGGATAAAACATTTAGGAGCTCTGTCTGTCCATTAGTAGTACAGGGGCCATGCCTGAGTTCTCTTATGCAACACCACTTTCCAAAACATTTTGATATGAGAATGTTAGAAGGAGGGGGGATCCATGGGCAGGTATGCTGAAATGACCAACAAATTAACCTTGATAGAAGAACAAGACAGGCCACGGAAGAGTAACTCATAAATATTACAAAACCAGCACAGAATGGGTGCTGGTTATGTTTTTTGCACCAATTAAAAAACCTTTTCCATTTTGCTTATATATGATTTTATAGTAGCAGGTCTTCTTTACCTGTTCCACGTCCTCAGTAAACAGGCGCCTAAAAGATATTAAGACCCTATCATCCAGGCAGTTAGTTGAAGTTGTTTGGGGTCAGGATGTATCAAAACACCCCTATTTCTGTGGAGTAGATCCAGTCTGTGAGGAAGCTTATGGTAATGAAAGGAAAACAGTTGCTGCCTGAGCCCGAAGAAAGTCACCACAATGATCTTTCTGAATCTTCAGAAATACCCCGGATGTCATTGTAAAGGTTGAAAAGACATACAGGAACATTCCTGTCCAAGAAAAAGAAAACCTATCTGTCTTAAGAATTTGGCCAGCTGATTGTTCAGACAGGAGGCAAACAAATCTACTTGAGGAGCTCCCCACAGATGGATCAAATCTTGAAAGACCACTTGATCTAGTTTCCATTCACGAGGGTCTGAGTGTCTGCTTTTGTCCTGCTCAGCATGTCTGCCACACCAGTTTTGACTGAATGTAGGAGGGCTATAGAATGAGATTGTGCTGGAAAGCTATATACCAAGCTGACATCACCAGTCTGGATAGGGTGTAAGATCTAGTTCTCCTTACTTGTTTATGTACCGCATTACATTGGTATTGTCTGTAACAAACTGAAGTGGTTCAGGGGGACCAAAGGTGATTCAGAGAATTCGGTGCTTTGATAAGGGCAAACTTATCTTTTGTCTTTGTTGTCCCAAATACCTTGGACTTTTATCCCCCTTGACACTGCTCCCCAAGCAAAGTCCAAGGCATTGTGGTGACTGACTGCTTTGGAGCAGGGAGGGAGAAAAGGAGACCTGGATTTAAGGGGTATTTGATGTCTTCACCAAGTCATTTCCCTTCTTACAAACCCCAGGACTAGGAAATGAAAAAGATAATGGTTGTTGATGCTGGGACCAGACAGACTTCAGATACCATTGTGTCTTTCTCATATGGAATCTTGTCACAGGTATCATAAGTATCATAGATACCATGAGACCCAAAATCCTGAGGTATTTCTTCACAATGACCAAAGTCCGAGTAGAAAACCCCTGGAATAAATCTAAATATAGATCTATTTTTTTTCCAGTGGAAGAAAACCTCTTTGTATTGAGATGCGTAGCAAACACCCCAAGAACATAATCTTATGTGATGGAGTCAAAAAAACTTTTGAATGTTCTTTTGGAATCCTAGCCTGTGAATAAGATTTCTCACTCAAGTGAGAGATTCTTGACATTTTAAAAAAGACACCAGAATTTTAAACACGTCATGACCCTACCTAGTCTTCCTTCCCTTTATGTACCATACTTAGTACCTCATTACACCTCTCTCTCCAATGTGTCTACTATGCATTTGCACAATTTTATACAAACAAAAATTGTTTATTGTTGACCTGTTGAGCTATATCAATGTAAAATTGTTACTTATCTTCTTTTTAATGCAACTTTAACTTTATGCATGTAACCCAACATATGTGAATCATTTTGCTATAACTGCTATTATATCAATATTGTTTAAAATTGTACTTGTTTTAAAATGTATTACTGGAGCTTTTCTCCTCGGGTCTCCACTGAATGTGGGCCACAAGCCCAGCTGGACAAACCCGGTTAACAAATGTCAATAAATAAAATAATAAATATAAATTTAAATATGGAAAAAAATGTAGATAACCTGTAGTCTGTAATGGGCTAAGATGGGAGCTAGATAGTTTTTGAACCCTCTTGGAGCAGTGGTTAGCCCAAAGGGTAAGGCAGAGAACTGATAATGTGATCTAGGCACACAGAACTTTAAGAAACACCTGACAGTTGAATGAATAGGAATGTGAGGATAAGCATCTTTGAAATCTAAAGTCATTAAAAAACTCAAATTAGGAAGAAGGGGTAGCAGGTTGTGAAGTAAAAGCATTTTGAACTTGGGCACTATCACATACTGGTTTATGAAAAAAAAAGTCCAGACCTGGTCTGCAGGTATTTTCTTTCTTTGGCTCCAAAACATTCTTGAAAAAACACATTTTCCCAACTGGAAAGGAAAAATAGTTTATTTTACCCCCCCAAAAAAGCTTTTGCTACAGTAGGAGGAACCAGAGGGATTTGGTCTGATAGATGTGGAAAAATTCCCTGGAAAGGATGATTTTTTTCCCTCTGCCATCTGTAACTTTGCTGAATCAGCCTTAGAATCCATTTGTCTAAAACAATCTGTTGCCAAATACAGAAATGGATATTCAGACTTTCCAAAAGGTATAAAGGACAGCAGGGTAGGAGGGGTGACAAGGTCCCTTATATATATATATATATATATATATATATATATATATATATATATATATATATATATAGTCATGCTACCATAGTTGATGGTTCTTTGTTCTGATGGGGTTTTGCTTTCTTTTTGGAACTTCTCTGCCATTTTTTTAACATCTGTTTCCCAGCATTTTGCTAAAACCGTTTATCTTATTTTTTGTTAAAATTATATGAGGGAGCTGAAAATCCCTTGGAAAAATCGGAGAAGTAGGGCTGAAATAATCTGAGAAATGTCCTGTATCAGCTTGCCTCTTTTATCACATGTTTTGATAGGTTTACCTTCATATGTGCATTCTGCACACTGGTGAACGGCAGATATTCGAAAGGATGTTTGCAAAGTTCCCAAATGTCGAACAAAAAATGCTTTGAATGTGCAATGAGAAAATGCACAGTGACATTCGCTCATTGCAGAATTGGCATTTTGGGTGCGGATTGCACTATAGTGGGGATCGGAAAATGGACCCTTTCCCCACTGTAGTGCAATCTCGTAGTATATTAAAGTAGGGGGGGTGTGAGGGGTGCAGGGGGGCTTGCCCCCCTGCATTACACTTCATTACACTATGTATTCGACTTTTGTGTTAGAAAATTAGCAAGTCTGCTTTTCGATTTGCTGATTTTCAAACATTGGAAACTGTTGCGGTTTAGTGTTTCGTTCATAGGTTCATAGGTTGGTACTAGGCTGTCAGCCTAGCCAAAACAATTCCCTGGCTATTTCTTATGCTTGCGTGCTTACAATTCGCTCATATGAGCAATCGCACAAGTGATTTTCGGCTATGTAAAGGTAAACCGTTTTGATAACCTCTGCAGCAATGTTCAAAAACTAAATCTCTATCCAAGGGGGATTTAAAATTTTTTTTTTTTTCGTCTTCTGGAAGGTGCTGAGAATGCAGCCAGACAAACCTCCTCAACACAGTGCCAGTGGCAACGGCCCTGGATGCAGTACCTATGTAGTCATAAACATACTTTGAATAGTAAGAAATGAAAAAAAAATGAAACCATGCAAAGCAGATTTTTCCTCACAAGAAGGATGTAAATCATCATAAGAGCCTAACAATTCAAAATTCTAAAAATTTATGTTGCAGAAGCAAACACTTTTTTAAGCAAACGTATCGATTGTTTTACCACCCCATCTGAAGGGGAATGATTAGAATTAATAAAATGATTGTCAATTACTGTTTTAACTAAAGCTTTAACTGCTGGGTCAGGTGTAGGATGAGTGTATAAAAATTTGGAAGACTGAGTAACTTTGTATATTCTGTCTGCTGTCTTAGGTGCAGCAGGCTGGCTGTCAGGAAAACCACAGGCTATGATAAACACATTTTCTAATGCTGACAGTACTTGTGGGGGTGGGAGGTTGGCTGAGGGTTCTGGGAGCTCCAGATGTAATAGCTCATAGTATTTTCTGAGGGATTGAGAAACCTCAAGTGTTCTCCTACTGAAAACACAGATTCTAGAAATACTATCAAAGAAAAAGAATCCATCAAGGAGTCGAAGTCAGAAATCAGAGATGCATCTGTCTCATCACATTCCTCCACAGATTAATTTTCTTGAATCTCTTCAGAAAAAGAATTAATCCATTTTTATTTATATTTTGCCAGAATGTATCATATAAGAAGGGTCAATAGCCTGGACAAGACCTGAACCAAATGTAATAAACTACTCCTGTCCAATGGAACTGGTGCAGGAAAAGATAAATACTTATTTTACTGTTTTTTTTTTTTTGGCAGGAAAGTTAGGGCAGATAGGTTTATTAATAGTAGGAGCAGCAGCTTTCCATAGCATGGGCACAAAATTCTGGCCTGGCAGGGGCACCTTCCCTGCCCTCTTCTGCTAATCTGACAAGAGTGGCTGTCCTGTGCACACTGAGGGCACTCCAACAGCTGTAGAGGATGTAGCTAACTCATGGTCCCTAGTAGCTGTTTGGACAACACCCTAAGGATATGGGGAAAACGAGGAGTCACCCACTTGAACCAAATTGCTAGCCTTCTGTGGTAGAAAAGGCTATTTAGTTAACTTTTTATTTTTGTGACTGAAAGGAGGACTGATGATGGGACCAGTAGTTTGTTCTATGGTCAAGCCAAAAATGATTTTTCTTTCTCAGGAAACTAAGCAGCACAAGCTGGTAAAATTTTAAAAAAGTGGTTAAAATTATTTTTTTCTAGTTAAAACACAGTACAAACCACTGCAATGCACTTTATCAACCTTCAAAATGTAGTTTAAACAAAATTTCACCACGAAAAAAGAAAATATTCTGTGGGAGAAGATAAACTGTTGCTGTTTCTTTGATGGCCGAAGGCAAAAATAGTTTTATTCATTTTTTTTTTCTTAACTTAGCTGTGTTTTGCTGATCTATGTTTTGCATAGCACCACACAGACTCACAATTGACAAACACAGGCACTTCAACTGATGTTTTATTTTTCCCAAGCCTATTGAAAGCTATTCTCATTAACAGACTGTACTAATGTGCTACCTCTCATTTCAGGACCAAGTTAATTTACTGTAAGCCTGTTTCTGCTTCAGTATTATGTAGTCCTAAGACTTTAGTAAAGGAAAAGAAGCATTTAATATTCTGGTCTCATAAGAATTTATTAAAGAAAAGAAGAGTCAACAAACCAAATATGTCTTATCTCCTTAATTTTCTATACTCTTGGAATAATAGAAGGTTGGCTAGTTTGTCTTCCCTCAGTTGCCAGCCTTACAGCACTTGGTCTACTTATGCATTGTAGCAGCAGCCTGATGCTCGCGGACAGTGAATTACTACCTACTGCTTATGCCATCACAACCTACCTATATTTAACTAAGATGGAGGCATCACTTTCACAAAAGAGCGTAGTCTTTGAGCAACACACCTTTACAGCACTCCACACAAATTCATGGAAAATTGTCATATGCTGAGGCTGTAAAAAGACTAGGTCACAGTGGAAATTAAACACCACAACACATGCTGACACATCCTAGAAAAAAACTTGCTCCAAAACCAGTTTGCTTATACTCTGTGCTAATAAAACTGTACTGGTGATCAGTGACTCCATACTAAAATACACAGACTCTGCGTTATAGGCTGGGCTCAAAATAGGGTAACAGTGAGTTGTCTTTCAAGTAGCAAGATTTCCAACATTTCAAGGGCCTCAAGACCCTTAAGATGAAAACTATGATTATGATGCAGTGGTGGTCCATGTGGCCGTGAATTACTTGGTGCACAAAACCCTGAGGGATATGCAAAGAGACATTTCTGAGCTGTCCATGCATATCACAAATGCAGGAAAGACTCTGGTATTGAGTGGAATCATCCCCTCTCCAAGAAGGATGCAAGAACATTAAGAAAATATGATTGGCTGCAATAGATGGCTGAAAAACTGGTGTAATTTGAGGGGGATTCAGAATGTTTCAGTGTGAGATATGATTTGCTGTACAACCCTACTTGCTTTGCCAAGGATGGCTTGCATCTTTCATTTCAAAATTTCCTCTTACTGGCTAAAGCCTTTGCTGCTGTCATGGTGCCTTTTTATGCAGAGTCCAGCTAATGGCTCTTCTAACCTAAGAAACAAAACAAATCTAGAACTGGAAAATATCAAGGGGGTGCTTCATTGCTAGGACTCTAAATAAGAATAAATAAGAAATTGCCTGACCTTGAAGCCCTCCTGCATTTAGAGCATATTCATGTGTGTATTTTTACTAAAATTTGGTTTAAAAGTGCAGAAAACATCTCATTTATACCAGGAATTTGAACCTACCATGCCTTGCAGTGGAATATCCATATTTGTCAATGACCAGAATTACCTCAAGGCTGATTCCTAGAAACCCACAAACCAAACTCATTGAGATTTAACTCACTCTAAATATAACTAAATGTCAGATCATAGTATGTTACAAGACTCCCTCAATGACTCCTATAAATAATGTCTGATTCTTAAATATGTTGGATAAACTTCAGATACACAAAAATGCCATCAAAGCTGGGAGATCTAGACCTCAAATTTATGCCATACCTAAAAATATCAGTTTCATAAACTAGAATTCCCTGGATTGAATAGTCAAGGAATGCACTAGAGGACAAAATATTATAGACGTGGTCTTTACAAGTACAGAATCTATATGCACTGTCCCACTGGTATATCCTTTCCCAGTCAAGTCCAACCACAAACTGGTAGTCTTCTCTTTGAAAATTGCCAAACCATCAGATTTAAATATCACAGTACTTAAAACTTCAGACATAGAAACCGCCTACAATTGTGCAATGAATTCTCAAACATTCAAGTATAACAGTAACCCCCAAAATGTTGGCACGGTTAGAAGTTATGTAAATAAATTTGTATGCTGAGCTAGAAAACTGCATTCATTTGCCAGAATTGAACAAAATGGGAAGTATAAGAGCAAATCAGCCTTGGGGTCCACATGCGTAAATAATACAATAAAAGGAAAATGTTCTTAGAATATACAGAAAAACTGAAGACCCACAAATCAAGGCCAACATTAAAAATATTCTAACATACTGAAAAGTACCATCAAGAAAACAAAAGCTTCCCATGAACTTAGATTGGCACTGAAGTTAAGGAGAACTGCAAATCCTTCTTATTTATATCAGGAAGATACAAAATAATGTCAGACATTGCCCTGAATATAATAATAATAATAGCAGTACTCAGATCTAATGGATCCAAAGCAAAGAGTAAAAAGGTCACAGAGACAAACCAATTATTAAAAACTGCAAGAAAAACCTAGCCAAGATATAGTTTTCACTGTGTGATACTGTAAACCTCATGTAATAGAGTTCCATGAGATATATTGAAATAACCGCTTAAGGACATCAAGCATTTCAGCTAACTGGCTTCTGAATGTCCTTGACGTTTTCCTTTTTCCTTTTAAGTCTTTGTGGATATATTCAGGCCAATTGCAAATATATTAGAAAACAAATATAGTGCAAATTTCACTTCAGAGACGTATATACAAAGCACACATATCCCCGAGGATCTCAAACCCCTATCATTACAAAAGAGCACTTGCTAAAAGTACTCTCAAGAATACAAATTCACCCTCAGTGGAACCTGAAAACATACCAGGCTGCCTACTGAACCCCACTAAACATGCTCTGGTGGGACCCGCTCCTACAGCTGTTCAACTTGAACTTATCCTCCGGCTTTATATCTGAGGAATGGTGTACAGAGGTTGTGATGCCTTTTCACAAGAGCGGCCTCACCATAAACACATTATCCTGAAGACCCTTATCTGCAGGGCCATGGAATGGGTTATAACTGACCTGATAAACTACAATATTAAAAAAATATCTTATAAGACTTGACATCAGCAGGTTGACTTTGTTACAGGTAGATCCTATCTAATTAATCTGGTAAATTTTTTTGAGAAGTTAACACAAGTCATGGACTGTGGTCATGCTGTCCATACAGCATGTTTTGACCTCACCAAGGCATGTTATGTCATACCACATGCTAAAATAATAAACAAGTTAATGTGTTCCAAATTGACCTGTATGTCATTAGGTAGATAGCAAATCAGCAGAGGGAGAGAAAATAAACCACACAGTGAGGGCAGACTTTGCATCTTCCGAGACTATGAAGGTAACCAGTAGGGTCCCTCAGTGATCTATACCAGGACTTATATCATTCTGTATATATTTCTTAGATCTTCAGATCAAAAAGAGCGATCTCTGACTATTCGTGTTTGTATATGATTATAAACTAGGTGTTGACTCAAATCCCCTTCTGATATGCAGAAGCTGCAATATGAACTTACACATGTTCAAACAGCAGTTGCTTAGAAAACAGGCTTAAACTAAATACTAAAAATATATTGTTCCTTTTGGTAAACAAACCTCCAGCCCAGCTTACAGTATAGTATAGAAAACACCCCATTCCAAAAGGAAGATGTGAAAGACCTTGGAACAGATGCAAATAATTCCCTCTCCTTTGGTCATCATGCCTTTGCAACAATGGTTAGGAAATCCTTCTATCTGGCTCATCTAATCACAAACAGTATCTCCTCTAGAGCCAAGAAAGTCCTTATTTTGCTGTATTCCACACTGATTTGCCTCATCTTTGAACATAATGCCCCCTTTGGGATGTGTTTTACTAGACATATCAAACAGTTGGAGAGACTCCAATAGTTTCTGGCAAAATAGATCAAGGGCTTAAAAGACCTGAGCTACCAAGAGAGCCTGGAGGCTTTATCCCTGTATTCAGCACCCTATAGACTTCATAAGGTTGATCTGTGCCTTGCGTTCCATAGTCCATTTGGTAGTTTTATCTCCACAAATCAAACAGTCCAGTAAACATGCAGAACAGTGATCTGGACTGGCTTCAGCAAATAAACAGAACCACAATTGAGTTACAGATTTATCACCCAACAATTGCCCTCTTTCTTACACTGGAGCAAACTTCTACTCCAAGTTAAGAAATGTGACAAACTATGCTCCTTTAAAAAGGAAACTAGACAGTCATAAATTCAGTTCCTCAGCATGCCTGACCATAATAAACTTTGTATGAAGTATTAGCTCGGGGTAGTGGAACTGATGGGAACTGAGCAAAGAAATGATCCAAGTTGATGATCATACCTGGATTTTTTTCACAGAGATGGTTGTGCACCCATGGAATGGACTACCAGAATGGGTAGTGGAGTGAGTTTCAAATGTGGCATTCTGTATGGCATATACAGATGTAAAAGGGATAACAGGAAGGTAAAGGTATTCAGGAGATAGGATATGAAATGTCTTTAACATAGCGGAATAGGTAGGCTTCCTATTTCTTTCTGCTAAGCAAATGCAATGAAATATTACCCCATTTTTCTTCAACTGAGACAGTAAATTTAAAGAAATTAACTTTGATTTTAGGTCATATTATTTAGAGCTTCACGTTTTTGGTAAAGGCATGACATACTGTTTCCAATCTGTTCTGTAATATATAAAGATCAGTTAATGCTTCCATAGTCTAGCACTGAATTAAACTGTTAAACAGCTTTTTGGGTATCTTTGGTTTTTCACTTTTGAAGAACCACAGGATTCTGCCCTTGACTGGATCTACTATGAGAAGTTGATAGACAGTCCTCTGACTGCAGTCTTGACAATGATGGCTCTAGCAGGGTTAAAATGAAACCCCCAGAACCTGTGAGTTAAACAATTATAATTTTTGTTGGAGCCAAACCATCTGTATCCCCACAAGGGGAAGTTAACCCACCACTTACCTCCCCTTACAATACCCTGCAAAGATTAAAACAGTATCTGCATGAACTATGATATCACAGTTCATCCAAAAAGCACAAAACATAATCAGGGACTTGATAATTTGGGGAGTCAGGATCAATGAGGTTACACTTAGTGAAGTACTTTTTGTCAAGAGGAAGGTCTGTAATTTGGATGTGTCACCTGTCCGCTCGTGATTGGCAGTGGAGTTTTTATGGTGTTGAGTTGCCAGCCTGGCACCCAACCTTCCACGGAAGGCACACACACACACACACACACACACACACACACACACACACACACACACACACACACACACACACACACACACACACACACACACACACACACACACACACACACACACACACACACACACACACACACACACACACACACATACACACACACACACACACACACACACACACACACACACACACACACACACACACACACACACGCCTAGGGCCAATTTAGAGTAACCAGTCCACCTACAGCATGTCTTTGGGATGTGCGAAGAAACCAGAGCACCCAGAGGAAACCCAGGTGACCACAGGGAGGACATGCAGACTCCTCACAGAAGGCACCCCAGCCAAGGATCGAACCGGAGAACCTCTCACAAGGCACCAACGCTAACCGCTGCACCACCGTGGCTGCTCCAATGGACTTAAAGGCCTGTAGCCTGTTCATATTACCAGAATCACTTTAGTTCATATACACAGGCCAAACATCTTTTTTCTGAGTTGTTTTAATTGTTCATTATCATAATGAAGGCTCTAAAGTAGTATCTTTACAAAAATGTTATTGTATTTTGGTTAGCCACATCTTATTACTCTGTCAGGATCTATAGCAGATGTTTGTATTCATTCTCAAACAAATCAACTACTTCTGCTAAGTTTGTAACCCTGACACCATTTTTAAAGAAAGTGGATGAGTCAATCGTATTTTGTACTGCTGATCTAACATATTTATTATGTTGTCCCTTGGCTTTACATTCTAAACTACCAAACATTATAATGACTTGAGTGGCCAAGAATTTAATCCATTTTTAACTTAACTTAACTTGAGTGGCCAAGAACTTAATCCCTCAGCTAATTCGTTATCACCAACTAGTACTCACCTTTAACATAATAAGGAACCCTAAAAAGAACACTAGCCCTAAACCAACTTCTTCTTCTTCTTTCGGCTGCTCCCATTAGGGGTCGCCACAGCAGATCAACTGTTTCCATTTCTTCCTGTCCTCTGCATCTTGCTGTGTCACACCAACCACCTGCATGTCCTTTCTCACCACATCCATAAACCTTATCTTAGGCCTTCCTCTTTTCCTGTTACCTGGCAGCTTCATCCTTAGCATCTTTTTCCCAATGTACTCTGCATCCCTCCTCAGCACATGTCCAAACCAACGTAATCTTGCCTCTCTGGCTTTGTCTCCAAACCTTTCAACCTGAGCTGACCCTCTAATATACTTATTCCTAATCCTGCCCATCCTCGTCACACCCAGTGCAAAGCTTAACATCTTCAGCTCTGCCACGTCAATCTCTGACTCCTGCCTTTTTGTCAGTGCCACTGTCTCCAACCCATATAAAATAGCTCTTGTAGACCTTCCCTTTCACTCTTACAGGTACTCGTCTGTCACAAATCACTCCTGACACTCTTCTCCACCCACTCCATCCTGCCTGTACTCTCTTCTTCACCTCTCTTCCACACTCACCATTACTCTGAACTGTTGATCCCAAGTACTTAAACTCGTCCACCTTCGCCACCTCTACTCCCTGCATCCTCACCATTCCTCTATCCTCCCTCTCATTCACACACATATACTCTGTCTTAGTCCTGCTGACCTTCATTCCTCTTCTCTCTAGAGCATATCTCCACCTCTCCAGGGTCTCCTCCACCTGTTCCCTACTCTCACTACAGATCACAATGTCATATGCAAACATCATAGTCCACGGGGACTCCTGTTTGATCTCGTCTGTCAACCTGTCCATCACCATTGCAAGTAAGAAAGGGCTCAGAGCTGATCCTTGATGTAATCAAACCTCCACCTTAAATGCATCCGTCACTCCCACTACAGATCTCACTGCTGTCACACTACCCTCATACATATCCTGTACCACTCTTACATACTTTTCTGACACTCCCGACTTCCTCATACAATACCACAACTCCTCTCTAGGCACCCTGTCATATGCTTTCTCTAAGTACTCAAAGACACAATGCAACTCCTTCTGACCTTCTCTGTACTTCTGCATCAACACTCTCAGAGCAAACATCGCATCTGTAGTGCTCTTTCCGGGCATGAAACCATACTGCTGATCACTAATCATCACCTCCCTTCTTAACCTAGCTTCCACTACTCTTTCCCATAACTTCATGCTGTGACTGATCACTTTAATCCCTCTGTAGTTACTACAGCTCTGCACATCACCCTTATTCTTAAAAATCAGTACCAAAACACTTTTTCTCCATTCCTCAGGCATCCTCTCACTTTCCAAGATTTCATTAAACAATCTAGTTAAAAACTCCACTGCCATTTCACCTAAACACCTCCATGCTTCCACAGGTATGTTATCTGGACCAACAGCCTTTCCATTCTTCATCCTCTTCATAGCTATCCTTACTTCATCCTTGCTAATCCACTGCACTTCATGACTCACTATCCACACATCATCCAACCTTCTCTCCCTCTCATTCTCTTCATTCATCAACCCCTCAAAGTAGTCTTTCCATCTGCTCAACACACTCTCCTCGCTTGTGAGTACATTTCCCTCATTATCCTTTATCATCCTTACCTGCTGCACATCTTTCCTAGCTCGGTCCCTCTGTCTAGCCATTCGGTACAGGTCCTTTTCTCCCTCCTTAGTGTCCAACCTTTCATACAACTCTTCATACTCCTTATCCTTAGCCTTCGCCACCTCTCTCTTTGCCATGCACCTCATCTCCTTATACTCTTGTCTACTTTCTTCATCTCTCTGACAATCTCACTTCTTCTTCCCCAACCTCTTTCTCTCTCTATACTCTCCTGTACTTCTTCATTCCACCACCAGGTCTCCTTGTCCTCCTTCGTCTTTCCTGATGTTACACTAAACACTTTTCTAGCCATCTCTCTTACTAACTGCTGTAGTTACCCAGCTATTTGGTAAATCTTCACTGCCACCCAGTGCCTGTCTTAACTCTTCCCTGAACTCCACCTCAGAATTAGCCTTTTTCAATTTCCACCATTTGATCCTTGGTGCTGCCCTCACACTCATCCTCCTCTTCTTGAAGACCAATGTCATCCTACAAATCACCATCCTATGCTGCCTAACTACACTTTCCCCTGCCACCACTTTACAGTCTCCAATTTCCTTCAAACTTTCCCTTCTACATAAGATATAATCCATCTGTGTGCATCTTCCTCCACTCTTGTATGTCACCCTATCTTCTCCCTGTTGTTAAAATACATATTCACCACAGCCATGTCCATCCTTTTTGCAAAATCCACTGCCATCTGACCTTCTGCATTCCTTTGCTCAACACCATACCTGCCCATCACTTCCTCATCCCCTCTGTTCCCTTCACCAACATGCCCATTGAAATCTGCTCTAATCACCAGTCTCTCACCCTTGGGTACAGTCATCACCACTTCATCCAACTCACTCCAGAATTTTTCTTTCTCATCCATCTCTCACCCAACTTGTGGAGCATATGCACTAACAACATTCAACATTACACCATCAATTTCATAAACATTACTCTATCCGACACTCTTTTCACCTCCAAAACACTCTTAGCATACTGTCCCTTCAGGATAACCCCTACACCATTTCTCCTCCCATCCACACCATGATAAAGCAATTTGAACCCACCTCCGATACACCTAGCCTTGCTCCCCTTCCATCTGGTCTCTTGCACACACAATATACCAGCCTTCCTTCAGTCCGTCATATCAGCTAGCTCTCTCCCTTTACCAGTCATACTGCTAGCATTCAAAGTTCCGACCCTCACTGTCACAGTCCTAGCCTTTACCTGCCTTCGGGCATGCCTTCCCCCCTTCTCCTCTTTCGGCCAACAGTAGCCCAATTCCCGCCAGCACCCTGTTGGCCAACAATGCTGGTGGCAGTTGTTGTTAACCCAGGCCTCGACCGAAGCCCTAAACCAACTACTAAACCAATATTCAGCAAATCGCCCTCTACGCTCATCCAACAAAACCCTGCTCTGCATATGCAAAGTCAATAACGCTGCCTTTTTTCTCACACCATTGCTAGGGAATGGAATAACCTCCCCCAAAATATCTCCTCAGCACCATCCATCTTACTTTTCAAGAAGCCACTTAAGTCGCACCTCTTGCAATCATGGCTCTGTC
This sequence comes from Protopterus annectens, assembly GCF_019279795.1. Taxonomy (NCBI): domain Eukaryota; kingdom Metazoa; phylum Chordata; order Ceratodontiformes; family Protopteridae; genus Protopterus; species Protopterus annectens. The sequence goes on from NC_056735.1 coordinate 1,122,013,646, forward strand.
CTTACATCCCATAAATGCTTTCCTGCTCTCCTCCAAATCTTGCCACCCTCGTCTCTTCACTGCTTACCTTAGCTAATTTGTAGTACTCAAATACTCCCTTTCAGGGTCTTCTATCTTGCAAATTATTTCTTATCCTGTGAGATGTCTCCCTAAAGGCATCAGTTTTTTGATTGCATCTTTCAATATAGGCTTTGTTCTACCAATATTGACATCCAGGGTCTACTATGTATAAACTAAGCTTGCTTAGAACAAACTAATGTACAATATATTTCTTTGATTGTATATATGCCACTGTACAGAATTTTTTGTTGTTGTTTGTTGGATTTGGCCTCCGCTGTAAATGGACCTCGTTCCAGTCGGACTTTCCCAGTAAACAAATGTAAAACAAAAATAAATAAATAAAATACATTTTTTTGTGAATAACTACAAATGACCCTTTTATTTCTAGGCTATTTGTAGAGGTCCTAGTATTTGCTACTTTTGATTCCATTTTAAATCTTGGTCCAGTGTAACACTGATATCTCTAACGGTAATCACTACTTCCATTTTCTGTTGTATGGTATAATAGTTTGTAGGAGATTGATTTAGTCTGAAATGTTTGCACTAGGGATGACAATCATGCACTTAAATGACTGCACATATGTAGAGATAAGCATTGCTGCCAGAAATGTGGTGTTGTTAAGCTTTGTTGTGATTCTTTTGCATCATGAAACATTGTAAACTTCTCTGGTAAATAATGGTAAACAGAAAATGAACAGGGTTGGAACCTTGAGAACTCAATGGTATATGTTTTACCTTATTCAGTGAAGAGATTGCTCTTTAATTTGATAAGAATGGTCTACAATACTGAATACTTTGAAAATATTCAAGAACATGGTCTAGCTACTTGTGTCCTTATCAAGATCTGTGTATATGACGAATGTAGGGGCAGTTCACTATTATGGAGCAAATTGCTTTCCCTGTTAACAGATATATGCAAACAACATGATTAAGAAGTGGCTTTATTGAGTATTTTTACTATGAGAGATTGGGAGATAGGACAGAAGCTAGAAAGGAGTAGTGGATCCATCTTTTATGAAAGAGGAATATGAAAGCTTCTTTACATACTGTATGCATATAACTTTTTATATTATTAAAATGAAATAAAATTGTGAGGGAATAGACATACTGTGTTGTCCCAGGCCAAAATACTTTGGGAGAATTGTTTTGATAGCTGGAGACCCATGGATTTAATTTTACATGGCAGCCTTTTCAGTTAGGAAGCTCTGAGCTATTTCAGCAAGAAATATGATATGTCTTCTGAAGACATAGTCTGCTATAGTTAGAGATGACGTTGAATATAGTCAGAATGCAATTTCTGAAGTGACTGAAGAATTTCTGTATAGGTTCATAGGTGTTTACTAGGCTAATGACCACAAGGGCCTTTTTAAGCCTAGCCATGCATCCCAAATCTCTGACAAGTTCTGATATCCTTGATAAGTGTAAGCATGGGCCTGGGCGATGAACCATTTACAGGTTACCTGTTTGCATTAGAGACATAGGTACCAAACCAGGGATGAATTTCCAGTTTCTCATCCAGTCGTCCAATTTGCACTTGAATTGGGTTAGGGAGGAACTCTGCTTCACATGGATGGGGACCCTGTTCCATAGATGGGGTAGTCTCTGGGATATATACCTATCTCTCCAGCAGGTCCTATTTATATCACAGGCAAGGTTTAACTCTTTAAAATGAGTAATTCTGGTACTGTTTGTTTTATGGATATGCAGGAGGTCCATCAAAGTGGGATCTGACAATGCCCAGTATGCCAGGCATCAATCTTCCCTCAAAAGCCTGCAGGAGACAGAATACAGGGATAGGGCCTTGAGGCAGTCTGCATAGGACATAATACTTACGCCCTGTATTCTTTTAGTGAAGAACCTCAGTGGTCGTTCCAGTTGTTGGATATGCCTGGTTAGGTAGATACCAAAGGGAGCATTGTCATCAAAGATAGGTCTAATGAATGCTGAATACGGTGGAACAATGCCTTTCTTGGACTTAGATGCCATACCTTTGTTTATATGCTGCACAACCTAGAATGATTTCCTCACCACCATAGACACGTGATGATCAAAGACTAGTTTACTGTCTGTGTGTGTCCCTAAGTCCCTGACTACTGGGTCAACTCTAAGGGGTGTGTTGTCAGTATGATAGTTACTAGGATGGATGACTTCACAAAGGATACTGTTATGCATTTCTTGGCATTTAGTTTTATTCTGTGGCTCTGACACCAGTTGTTTGTCTGTGTCAGCCCCTCCTGGAGAACATTTGTGTCAGTGTGAGATTCAGTGACATCTCCTAATTTGCAAAAATCTGCAAATTAGTCAGTCAGAGACCACTGACATTGGTCTTGACTTCTGAGAAGTAAATGTAAAAAAGGAGCGGTCCAAGGACTGATCCCTGAGGGACTCCACTTGTGACTGGCCTCTTTGTAGAGGTGGACTCCCCAATTCTAGCTTCCTGGGTCCTGTCTGTGAGCAAGTTGGCTATCCACCGGGTGACATACGGGTTTGTACCTAAACTCTTAAGTTTGTCAACAATGCCTGAGTGGGGTGTTGTGTCAAATGCCTTAGCCAGGTCAAGGTAGGCAGTGTGAATGGTTTTGCCCTCATCCATTGTTTTGTGACCTTCTCAAAGAAGTCCACCAGGTTGAGTAGGGATGATCTGCACTTGACGAAACCAAACTGGGCTGGGTCCAGTGTCTGGAGGTTTACTATACCTCTGTTGATCATCTCTATGATAATTATTTCTATGGCTTTATATATAAGACTAGTGAGACTTATCGGTCTGTAGTTTCCAGGGTCTGTAGATGGCTCACCTTTGTGTAGAGGGATGACTGTTGCCTTTCTCCATTCATAAGGTATGAAGCCTGTTTTGGAGGCTACAGTTAAATAGTAGTTCCAGAGGTACTGAAATATCATGTTTCATGCTATTTAGAAGGTATTCTGGGATATTGCCTGGGCCCATTGATGCAGTGTTGTTGGTCTTAGAGCGAGCATTAAGGACCTGTTTGCTAGTGATAGTAAGGGAAGTTATATTTGATGATATTTCCTGAGGGAAGATTGAGAGGGAGAGAGGAGTAAGGTTGGAGCAGACTTTATCAGCCAGGAGGTTTGCTATATCTTCTGGCTCAGTACAGGTGGCTCCATTTACAGTGAGCTCTGCACACAATTGTGTATTGCCTTTGAGGTAGCGGATATAGCTAAAGAATGCATTGTGGTTGTCCTTAGCCTGGGAGACCAAAAGTATCTCAAATTTGGCTTTGGTAGACTTTATTTGTCCTCTGAGTTGATTGTTTAGTTTGATGAGAGTGCATTTATTCTGGTGGGTGCTGCACCTCCTAATTTTTGCCATGATTTTCTTCCTCCTGTTATACATCCGAATGATTTTGTGATTCCACCAGGGTGGCTTGTTTTTTGAGTTAAGTAGTTCTGTACTTCTTCTTGGTAGGTTCAGCTACCTCTATGCAGCTATTAACATGCTTGTACAGGGTTTTTGTGAACAGTGCTGCATAGGCAGAAGTGTTCTCAGGGTTTATAGGGGCTTGAAATTTTGCCAGGTTCACACTTAATAGCAGGAGGTTAGCCTTAGAATATTTCCTGAATATTCCTGGTTTAGATGTGGGTCCAGGTTTTATTTTTACTTCAAAGGAGACCATTTTGTGGTCTGACCTTACCAGGGAAGGCATTACACTAGGGGGTATGCAGCACTCTTCCATATTAGTGAGGACCAGATCCAGTATGGTTGCACCTCTGGTTGGTGTATTGGCTATATGGTCCAGGGAGTTTGTGTTTATAAAATCCAGGAATCTCTGTGCATGTACATTTGATGTCGTATAGGATTCCCAATTAATAGTGGGGTAATTAAAGTCACCCTTGACTATGGTATTGGGTTGGATGGTTAGTGTTTCTAATAAGTTTAAATACAAATTCTAAATAGCATGAAACATGACCTATGGTATGGGTTTTTTGGGTCATAGAGGGGACCTATAGCTTGCAAGGAAGTGGTACTGGATTTTACCTATGGTGATCTGAATATGGAGCAGCTCAAGTGCATTGTCCTATTTAACCAGCCTTGAAGTATATTTATTTTTAATGTAAATAGAGACACCTCCACCTTTAATCCCTGCCTGTGAAGTAGCTGGTCTAAATGTGTAGAAGGCATTATAACCTTGCACTGTTGGTGTGCTGTCTGCTGCTTTAAACCATGTCTCAGAGACTGCACAGACATCAGCATTCTCTAGGATAAAGAGAGCTTCCAGGGAGTGGAGTTTTTGTTTAGGCTCCTAGCATTGAGCAGTAATACCTTTAGATTTTCTTGGTTTTGATTTGCTATGTCAGAAGTATTTTCAGTTTGGCATTGCCTAAAAAAGGCACTGTGGGGAAAGACAGTGTTTTAGCTAATATTGGAAAGCCTAGAGGGGAGAAGTGCAGACCATCCCTGCCAAAGCAGCATGGTCTGTTAACCATCTCCTTCCATGGTGGAAAATATTGCACCCCCTTAGAATGACACCAGAAACTAAGCCAATTATTAAAGTCAATCATTTTTTGTTCGTATTGTGGCATCATCCTTGGAGAAGGTAAAATGCTGCTCAATGCAAGGCTCATTCCAGCCTGAGACACATATTCTGAGAGCACTTTGATGTCTTTCTGAAGAAAGAATATATGAATATAATCTAGGGAGGTATGTCTCAAGTCTATTATATTTGATGGTTAATGGGGAATTGGGTTTGGGTTGGTAGCTTTAACCAAGACACCGATTTTTAGACCTATTCAAAATGATTTTGGATAAGAAGTAGAAATATGTTATAGGTTACGAAACAGAAATTTGTTATAGGTTCATAGCTTCATAGGTTTATACTAGGCTATCTGCCCTAAGGCATTTATAAGCCTAGCCCAAATTTTTGTGGCTTACGCCACCCCTTATATGAAAAAATAATGTGCCCATTAGTTTGTTGTGCCTCTGTCCAGCAGTGACACAGAGATGATTCCCGGGGTAAACCTACGATCTCCCATCCACAGGTCAAGATTTCTCTTGAACAGAACCAGCGAGGTGCTCTGCCTCACATGGACCGGGATTTTATTCCACAGCATAGGGAGTCTCTGAGTGATAAATCTATCCCTCCAGCACATCCTATTTATATCCGTGCTAAGGTTTAAGTCGCTTGCTCTAGTGGTTTTGGTGGATTTGGATTTTTTGAGGTGGAGCATGTCCATTAATTCCGGGTTGGACATGGCCTTGTATGTCAGGCACATGTCACCTCTGAGCAGACGGTATGCGACTGAATAGAGCTGGAGTTTCTTCAATCTGGCAGCTTATGACAGATTTTGGAGTCCCTTTATCCTTTTGGTGAGGAACTTTTGGGGTCTCTCCAATTGCTGCATCCCGAATGGGGCATTGTACTCGATCATTGGTCTGATAAGTGAAGAGTACAGGGGAACAATGACCTCACTAGATCGGATGTGAATCCCTTCATGATCAGGTGGGCAATGTAGAAGGTCTTTCTAACCACTTTAGCAACGTGACTGTCAAAAGAAAGGCCACTGTCAACCTGGGTCCCCAGGTCCCTGATAACCTCTTCTGTGCTTAGTGGATTGCCACCTATATGGTAGCTTGGGGTTACCTTGTTTTTCCCGAAGGGTATGACTATACATTTTTTGGCGTTTAACTTCAGGCCATGGCTCTGGCACCAGCTATCTGTTTCCGTGAGTCCCTTCTGAAGGATATCCGTGTCCGATGCACTTTCCACTATGGCCCAGTTTGCAGTCGTCTGCAAACTTTGTCAGCCAAAGTCCTCCCATGTTGGCCTGTACTTCTGAGAAGTAGATGCCGAACAATAGGGGCCAAGGACCGAGCCCTGTGGGACACCACTTGTGACCGGCTTGGAGTCTGACATAGCGCCAGCAACTCTAACCCTGTGGGTTCTGTCCTTAAGCCAGTTTGCAACCCATCTTGTGACATATGGGTTTACATTTAAGCTGGTAAGTTTTTCTACAATACCGAGTGGGGTATTGTGTCGAAAGCCTTTGCAAGGTCAAGGTAGGCTGTATGGACTGCCTTTCCCTCATCAATGGCCTTAGTGACTGTTTCGAAGAAGTCGACCAAGTTCATAAGGCATGATCTTCCCTTGACGAAGCCAAACTGGGTCGGGTCCAATGTCTGCAAGTCCCCTATATCTTTGTTTATGAGCTCCATTATGATCCTCTCCATAGCTTTGCAGACTAGACTTGTTAAGCTTATGGGGCGGTAATTACCAGGGTCCGTAGAGGCACCGCCTTTGTGGAGTGGGACCACAGTTGCCATACGCCACTCCTTGGGCACGTATCCTGTGGTAAGGCTGAGATTAAACAGCTGCCTTATGTGCGGGTTTAATTCCTCATTTAGCTCGTGTAGCACACAGCCGGGGACACCATCCGGTCCCATTGATGCTGTGTTTTTAGCTTTAGAGAGAGCAGCTTTCACCTGCGCATTTGAGATGTCTGGGAGGCTACATTCGGCTGGGATAGTTATCTCTCCTTTGGGGGGGAGAGGGGGGTGAAGTTTGCACTGAACCTGTCTGCCAGTATGTTGGCAATGTCTGTGGGTTCAGTGATTTTTGTATCATTTTGGACTAATTCTGAGCATATCTGGGAGTTTCCACCCAGGTTCCTAACATAGCTGAAAAAGGCCTTATGATTGTCCTTTGAATCCATGGCAATTTTTCTCTCAAAATTGGCCTTAGTTGATTTTATGAGTGCTCGTATTTTTTACTAATAATGATCAGGGGTGACTTCCCTTTTATGGATTTTGTTCTATCATGTAATAGCTTTCTCCTCTTATTGTAAAGTTTGTTAATGGCTGGGGTCCACCAGACTGGACGTTTGCCCTTTGTGGAAAGAGTCTTGGTTTTATTTGGGATTGCCTGATCCATGCAGTCCTGGAGGTGTTCATAGAAGGCATTTGTAAGGGCTTCCGCAGCTTGGGCTGTGGTTTCCACTGGCTCAGGTGCCTTGAAGGATACCACACCAGTCTTGAGTAGTGTGAAGTTTGGTTTAGAGAAGTTCTACATTATGAATGTATTATTATTGCCTGATGAAGATGGGTTTACAATTCCTCCCTACTACCTCTTAACTTCTGAGCACTATAAACGTTTTTATATTTGCTTTATCATGTGTATTGTGATTATACTCACTGTATTTTTTTTTTTTTTTACTGATTGGGGCTGGGATATATTTTACTTTGGACAGGCTTGTGCTATTTGTGCTAATTGTTGTAATGCATCATGAGGCGAAAAATGATTTATGAGTAAAGACCAGTGTTTTAAGTGAGTTCTTTGTAGGTTTGAAGTACTTGTCATTCCTAGGTTAAAGGGACAGTGTCAAAGATACAGCTTTCAGAACACTTTTTTTTTTTTTTTTTTATGGACTGATGCATAGTTTAAGTTGTATACATTTGTCCCACTGTACGTTGTCTGCACTTCTCTGTTCCATTGTTGTGTAAATTCACTATTTCTGCTTCAGGAGCATCATGCTCTCATTTTTTATCAGGCTGTACCACCCACACTGTGATATCATCACACACCCCTTCCCTGCCCTCAGTTATTTAAATATGACCTTGCTGCAGTTTCCCAGGATTGTTTTTACTTCTAGTAAAAAATAGCAAAAATGCTGCTTTGGTTCCTATCAAGGTAACCTGTTTATTTCCCAAATTTAGCTACTTTAAAATTCTGTTATATTACTCACTTGCTGCAACAGAAGCAGAAGTGCTACAAATGGGTGGGGGTGCTTTGTGTTTATGTCTGAAGTGTTATCTGTGGCGATTTAACTACAGCAAGCCATTTGCTGCTATTTGTATTATTAGTAAACAGCTTGCTGCAGTTTAATGGGAGACAGTTTTTCCATCAACTTTATGTTGTTCTGAACGATGTGGCACAGTAGCTTGTTTTGCGCCCACCGAAGAATTTTACAGTCAGTTGCCCAAAAAGATAAGAAGTTCAGGAACAGGATGTTCTCAGTAAGTGCCAGGTGCACATAGTTTGAGGATCGGGAATGCACTGTGGTTCCACTATATTGGCATTTTACTTTTTTTTTTGTCTGGTTGAGTATGAAGGGAACGTATTAGTTGCTCATTAAATCTGAAGTGAAGGGACTTGGGAGTGCAGTACCAGCATATCTGTATTCTGCCGATCTACCTCCCTCCCTCTCTCTCTGTGGTCCCTTGAGTACTTTTTAACTTTGGCTTTTGATGAAAGTTCATTATTAAGAGGCATAGGAAGGCAGCTTAATCCTCCTTAGTCTTAGCTCGTGAACTATTGGGCTCTGTTGGGTAAGTTCCATTTAACAGTGGTGACAATTTATAGCCTACAGCTCCGATTTCAGCACCTTGAACAGATGCCATTAATGGCAGCTCTAATTATCTCTTGTGCCTCACTTTCAACTATAGCCGCCGTTAGGTACCCGCCAAACCCACGGTCGCGGGGAGCCCCCGATTATCTCCCCACATGTGAGGGCCCCTACATTAAGCAGCTGCGGGTTTCTCCATCTTTTCTGCCCCTTGCCTCTTTCAGTTAGCGTCGTCCCGCGATTCTGTTTTTTTTTTTTTTTAAAGAACTTGCTTCCTTGACTGCTTCAGCCAATCAGGTCCCTTGCTTCACTTGAAAGCTGCACTCAATCAGGTCTGCTTCAGTGAAGCTAGGGACCTGATTGGCTGCAGTAGTCAAAGATGCAAATTCCAGTTTTCTGATTGGCTTTGCTGTAATCTGTGGTCTGTTGGGTCAGTTCTATGGATTATCGGCGTTAGGCATACCTTTGAACTGCCCAGTTTTTTAATAATGTCCACATTTTTGCTTCATATTTTTAGTTTGTTCTTCATAAAATTTGTGGTTTTCTTCACTAAATAATGGCAGACATTTATGTTTCAGACTTTGTATCCTTCAGAAAATGCAGGCTAAAGCAAAGCCTGAAAGCAAGTTTGCAACTTTATATGAGCAATATTTAAAAAGTGTCTCTATTTTTAAGCCTTTGTACCCCCATTATTTTTGGCTTCGTCCAGATTTTTCACACTAAGAGGTTGAGAGGTGTGGTGTGAGGATGGATGGAGAATGCAAGTTTTTCTGGAAAGACTGTGGGACCAGCAAAGCAGCTGTATTTTAACTGCCCTTGTAAGGGCAATTTCTAAAAGATCTGAGAAACTGTCCTTTTGAGGGAAATTTTAAAGGGGCTGAACTGGTCTGGTCTGTGTGTAGAAGAAGTAAGAAGAGGATTAATACCAGCCTTGTATCAACTGCAGAAAAGGTAAGTTGCTTGGTTTATTTTTAACTTTATTTTTTGCTGGGGGATGGAAGGGAAACCTATGGAGACGATTGCATGGCCTTTTTTTCTGCAGAGTTCTTATGCTGATGATTTTTTTTGGGGGGTAGACTTGTGGTTGTAACAGTTTTATTTTACCTATGGCCAGAATTCTTCCGCTAAGAGATTGAGGAAGGAAGGCTTGTCTGTAATTAATGTTCAAATCTAAAGTAGTTCTTTAAGCTTGTCTTACATAAGAATATTCATTAATGCATTTTTGTTTTGTGTACAATGGTGCTGAAATATTGGTAGTGGGGGTGGGTGGGTAGTGGCTGTGAGAATGCTGCAGAATGTACGGATGTTTTAATTTATACCAATGCAAACCCTGTTCTACTAGTATGTTTTATGCATACTGGCAATGTTTACAACTATGCCTGATGCTACACTTTTGTTCTATGATATTTTTTTGCTCTGTCCACTGTTATTGTGCTGAGAGGTTTGTTCTATGATAATTTTTTGCTCTGTCCACAGTTATTGTGCTGAGAGGTTGGGAGCGGAGTTAGCAGCTGTGAGAATGTTGCAGAATGAACAGCTGTTGTTGTAATATATACTAATGCAAACCCTGTTATACCAATATTGTGTATATCGGCAATGTTTACAACTATCCCTGATGGTACGCCTTTGATCTATGATCATTTTTTGTTTTGTCTGGAGTATTTGTGCTGACAGGCTGGTGGGGGGGGGGTTACGGGCTGTGAGAATGTTGTGCAATATTCATATGTTTGCCTGGTATTTACCTCTTTTCATTAAAACATGTGGGGTTATGCAATGCATTTTATTGCAAAATCTGTTATTCCAGCATCTTTGTTTACTCATAAACACATTGTTTTTTAATGTTATGCCTTTGTGTTTTTATTTCGCTTTCACTTCAAACAGATTTATTGTGCTGGGACACTGGGGGTAGGGGCTGTGAGAATTCTGCAGAATGTACTGATGTCTTAATGTGTGCCAATGCAAACCCTGCTCTACTATTGAAGTTGATCATAGCAAAGTTTCAAGCTATCCCTTATGTTACACCTTTGTTCTGCCATTTTTTGGGGGGAGGCTTTGTCTGTAATTGTTACACTGAGAGGTTAGGAGAGGGGTAGGGGCTGTGAGAATGTTGCACAATGTTTAGATGTTTGATCTGTGTTTTTACTCATCAAAAATGTGGATTCACACAATGCATGCTACTGGAAAAATCTATTATTCTTTATTAGTTCATAAGCCCAGTGTTTTAAATCCCTAATCCTACGTCCTTGTCTTTTTAAATTTTTTTTTATTTTGTTTTTACCTGCTCTAGAACTGTGTTGAGACTTTTTTTTGGGGGGGGGGGGGGCTATGAGAGTTCTGCAGAATGTACTGATTATTTTAATGAATGCTAATACAATCCCTTGTTGTCCACATATTTGCAGATGATATTCGGATCTGTAGTGAGAGTAGGGACCAGGTTGAGGAGACCCTGGAGAGGTGGAGATATGCTCTAGAGAGTAGAGGAATGAAGGTCAGCAGGACTAAGACAGAATATATGTGTGTGAATGAGAGGGAGGATAGAGGAATGGTGAGGATGCAGGGAGTAGAGTTGGCGAAGGTGGATGAGTGTACATACTTGGGATCAACAGTTCAGAGTAATGGTGGGTGTGGAAGAGAGGTGAAGCAGAGAGTACAGGCAGGGTGGAGTGGGTGGAGAAGAGTGTCAGGAGTGATTTGTGACAGACTGGTACCAGTCAGAGTGAAAGGGAAGGTCTACAAGAGGGCAGTGAGACCAGCTGTGTTATATGGGATGGAGACGGTAGCATTGACAAAAAGTCAGGAGTCAGAGCTAGACGTGGCAGAGTTAAAGATGTTAAGATTTGCACTGTGTGTGATGAGGGTAGACAGGATTAGGAATAAGTATATTAGAGGGTCAGCCCAGGTTGGACGGTTTGGAGACAAAGCCAGAGAGGCGAGATTGCATTGGTTTAGACGTGCTGAGGAGGGATGCTGGGTATATTGGGAAAAGGATGCTAAGGATGGCTCTGCCAGGTAAGAGGAAAATATGAAGGCCTAAAATGAGGTTTATGGATGTGGTGAGAGAGGACATGCAGGTTGTTGGTGTTACGGAGCAGGATGTGGAAGACAGGAAGAAATGGAAAAAATATATCTGCTGTGGCGACCCCTAATGGGAACAGCCCAAAGAAAAAGAAGAAGACAATCCCTGTTATTCTAATATCTTTCTAAGTTTATCATAGCAATGTTTGCAACTATTCTTGATGTTACACCTTTGTTATGCAGTTATTTTCAGCTTTGGAATTATGCTGAGAGGTTAGGAGGTTGGTAGGGGCTGTGAGAATGTTACACAATGTCCAGATGCTTGTTAGTTTTGGTCTGTTCGTCAAAAATGTGGGGTCACACAGTGCATGCTTATTCTAGCATCATCATTATTAGTTCATAATCCCAGTATTTTAAATTCTTAATGGTCAGTCTTACTGTAGTGCTGTCTTCGTCATGTGTGGGTGTCTATGTCTTGTGTGCAAGTCTGTGTAGCTGTCTGTCCAGTAGATGATCATTTTGCATCTGCACATGAGGATTGTTCTAAGAGTTTATTTTTTAGTGTTCTAGCACGTCCATTTATGGAATATGGAGTTAGTTTTAAAAATGAGTTGGATAAGTTGAAATGTAGATTCATTATTAACTATAGAACACTTCAACCGCGTGGTATGAATATTGATAGTAATTTAATCTTATAAAATAACTCACTTGGGTTAGATAGGCATTATGCATTTAGTGTTAAAATTGTTTAAAGTATAAGATCATTTAAATGCTTAAATGTTAAAACATTTAATAAGGTAAATGTTTACATTTGATTAATTTTTATAATGTTTCTATGGGTCTCTAAATTTGAATGTTTTAAAATGATGCTTTAAACAAAATAATTATTTTTGAGTAGTCAGGACTGCAGAATTTATGGAAAAAATATATTTGTTGGAGAATGAATTTATTGGATACTGAATTTATTGTTTAAGTGTGTTTGAATGGTATATAAGGTGGGTTTTTTGTGGAGTTAATTTATTCCTTTGAAGGCGAAAAGCCGAAGTACCAGAGAAGAATAAGCGGTGGAAAATTTACCCTGCCTGCTGTTATTTTTGGAAGCTGTGCTGTGGAGTGTTATGTTGATGTTATTTTTTGTTCTTTGTTGGGCACTTGTGGTTCAGTGTTGTATTCACTGTGTCTTGTGTCTCTGTCCTGTGTGAGAGAGCCTGTGTGGGTGTTTTTTTGTACCTCTGAGGGACTGGCTACCTTGATGCAGTACAGAGGCTTGCCATAATGTAACAACATTAATACTAAATGCCAGTCAAAGTGTGTGTGTGTGTGCGTGTGTGTGGGTGTGTATGTGTGTGTGTGTGTGTGTGTGTGTGTGCACATCTGTGAGTGGCTACCTTGCAGTGGTACTTGTGCTTGTAATGTAACATTGGTACTAAATGTCAGCCAGTGTGTGAACCTCTGTGTGTAGCTACCTTGCTGTGGTACAGGGGCTTGTCATAATTTATTGGTACTAAATTTTATTTATTTAACATTTGTTATCTGGGAAAGTCTGACTAGGACAGAGCCAATTTTCAGCCGAGGCCCAGGGAGAAATGTTGCAGAAGCATGTCTTTGGAATGTGGGAGGAAACCCATGTGAGTGCAGGGAGGACATGCAAACTCTACACAGAATGCACCCCAGCTGAGAATCGAACCAGAGAACCTCTTGTTAAGGGGCGACAGTGTTAACAGCTGCACCACTGCGCAGTCCCAGTCAGTGTGTGTACCATTATGAGTGGCTACCTTGCTGTGGTACAGGGGCTTGCCATAATACAACATTGGTACTAAATACCAGTCAGTGTGTACCCTGACATTTCAAGTCTATTTAATGGTCTGAATGATTGTTAAGAGGTGCTGCATGAGCTTTATAGGGAAGGGGGCATGACGGCAATATGGTCACACTTTTTGTATTCTCCTGGGTAGGGCCCCCAACTAGAAACTTGCTGGGGGCTCCCAAAATGCTAGCACCGGCCCTGCTTTCAACAGTTATAAATTTAAACAACACTTGAGACCAAGTGCATAAAAAGTATGCAATATTACAAGTGGTGTGCTGGAGAGGTCAGTACCAAGGATTTTCTCATTCAGTATTTTTACTGCTGTTGTAAAGCTGAAGCAATCTGTACGATAAAATAAATAATATATGTAATCAAGGTGGATACATAGTAAAAATTGCAGAACGATTCAACCACATTGCAGAAACAGCTAAAGTAAATATATGGGTTGCACCCCAGCAGCAATAAAAATCTCAAAATTAAATGTCTAGCTCAGAAGCAACAATTAGAATCTCAATTTAAATAAATTAGTCATTATACTCTTCTCCTGTGGGTTAGCAGGCAGCATAAACAATATAAAAATAAATGTCAAAAAGTCAAATAAGACTAGATATCTGGGAATTTACAGGTAAGCTTCTCAGCACTGTTCATATCTCCATGTTTATGAGATCCTGACGGGCATTACAAATAGTACACTGTAGACACAAATTCCTTTATGTAGATCTTTAGTAATGATAATCATAAATTCAGAATTCTGTTCAGCAAAGCAGTTAGCCTAGTTAGGGAACATACAAAAAATACATTATATTAATAAATGAGGTAAGAAAACTGAATGAAATTATTGCCACTGTTCTTAGAGAGTTATCAGCAAAAATTTGTACTGGCATGTTGCTGAACTATACATATCACAGATATTTGAGTCATGCGTGTCCAAGTGCTGATTATATGTATGAGGACCAGCATAGTGCTGGCATTCTGGGAAAAGGATATGAAAAATATATCCAACAACACAAAGGCAATCAAACGGACAAACGATGAATAAGTCAAGAGAGGAATTTATTTGTAAGCGCTTTCGGCTGCGTAATACCAGCCTTCATCAGACAACTTCAAATTCTTCATTACAATCTTATATAGAGCATACTAATTAATCAATTAAGATTTTTAAAACGCCCAATGGCTTCTTAAAAACATATACTCACAAGACTCTTTAATACATCACTGTATATATATATATATATATATATATATATGAAATTACATAAATAATTAATTTTATTCCAACATTCTAACTAAAAATATAAAATATATATGTATATAATATATAATTAAAAACAAGTACATGTAGATTATATAAATTATGTGAATATATAAATGTGTATATGTACTAAAAAATCATTAAAAAAATTATTAAAAATTATCTATCTATAGCCTTCAATTTTAAAATGCTAGTGATGGAAATGGAATCATTTTGAGTAGGTGGATTCATTTGTCTGCAACCATCCCACCCTCCTATCCCCTTGGCCTTGTCAGTTTCCTGCTTATTACATATTACCCCTTTCCAGGGTATTTTGATTCAGGGCAAACTTGATCTGAGGTCATGCAGGGAGAGCAGGGCATTATGGGTGAGGGGAGGAGCTAGGAGCTCGGATCCATAGCTGGTAAAACCATGCCGGTTCGGATCCAATATCGGATCCATAACCCACAGGTTGCAGACAAATGAATCTACCTACTCAGATGGAACGTTATGGTAAGTACATAACTTCTAATTTTGAAGTGTTCAATCAAATAGATCATTACAGCAAGATGGTGAGTGAAAGGAAGACCCGAAAATTGGAAAGGGATAGAATGGACTATTCCAAAGGATTGGCCTATCCCAAACCATCGCGTGGGCAATGGTGCAATAACGTAGACAAACCATCTGTTGCTCTTGGGGGAAATAATGGCATACAAGTTCAATGTAATAGCAGTACAAACAACGAAGAACAACTCCCTTTAGAAGACAGCAATCTCCGACGTTCGGAGCGTCTTCGCAACAAGGAGATGTACAAGCCAAGGGTCAACAACATGAACGGATGGAGAAGACAAAGGGCAACCCCGAGGAACAATTACAACTTGAGACAGTAAGTTTGGATTATGATTTGAATCACGATTCAAACTATCAATTGATTTTCAACGCTGCTGGCGACTATCGTATTTATAATTATAGTCAGGTTTCAGTTACAACTGCACACGCAGATATTTTCAGCAAGAGCTTAACGTTTATGCCAGTAAGAAGGGCTAAAATTACAGATTTAATCACTGAATTAAAACTTTACACAAGGAAAATGAATTTAAAAACATTATTTCAACAGACATCTGAATTTAATAGTAGTCTTATGCATGTACCTAGTTTGTTTAATCCCCCCTTGCATCCAAAAATTAGATTGTTTGAGGAAATTTGTGAACTTGACTTTAGGTATCAGTTGCAACATTATTCTCATCAAGTTCAGACTAATTTTACAAAAGCTCAGTATGAAGTTTTGAATGAATTAAAAATGAAAGGTGAAGTACGCATTATGCAACCTGACAAGGGGGGTGGGCTTGTTATAATGAATATTATGGACTACAATCAGTCATTAATGAATATATTATATGATGATGCATATGTAGAAGCTTCAAGTTAATGAAATAAATATTTCTCATGCCAGAATAGATTACTTATTAGAGGATATGTTGTGGCAAGGGCAGTTAACAAATGAAGCTCATAAATATATGCAGGTAAAAAATCCCAGGATACCTATTATTTTTGGTGCACCGAAATTACATAAAGATTTACAAAACCCACCATTACGACCAATTGTAGATGCTGGTGGATCAAAAACGTATTTTATAGCAAAATATATTGACATGAGTTTAAAAGACAAAATAAAAAGTTTAAATTATATTTGTCAAGATTCCTGGGAGTTTCTTACAAAAGTCAATAATTTAAATATCAGTGATGTTGAGCAGACTGTTTTTATCACTGTAGATGTAAAGGATTTGTTCACCTGTATACCACAGCAGATTGGTTTAGAATGGTTTGGTGATTTTTTTTGTAGATATTATTCCAACATCCCAAGATGAACTGAATGTGTTAACTGATTTATTGGAGTTGGTATTAACAAATAATTATATCTACCATGATGGACATTATTTTAAACAAATCAGGGGGGTAGCAATGGGCTCCCCCGTAGGCTCATTGTATGCAAAGGTCATTATGGCAATGTGGGAACAGAGATTTATATTTCAATCTCAATTTATGCAATTTATCAGTTTATATACTCGGTTTTTGGATGATTTGTTTTTCATTTGGAATGGCCCATTAGAGAAAATAGATCAATTCATTATGTATATTAATGCCACTACTGAATTTTTGAAGTTCACATATGAAATAGGAATAGATACCATCTCTTATTTGGATATTACACTTTCAAAAGATATAACAAGCAATCAATTTAAAGCTAATATTTATCGCAAAAAAACATATTCGAATAAATTTTTGCAGTTTTCTAGTAACCATCCACAACACATCAAAAAAGCAGTCATAAAAGGACAGCTAGTGCGAGCAGCATGCATGGTTTCATGTTTTGATGAATTCATTGAGGAATGTAATTTCATTAAAAATATGTTTTCAAATAGGGGATATCCCAAGCAGTTTATTGACACTATATTTAATGAAGTTTTGAATAAAAGAAAAAATGTTTTTTTACAAACCACTATTAAGGGATTTTGATAGCTCTCATACACAGTTGGTTGAACAGCAACAAAATAGTACGGAACAGCAAGTACCATTATTGGAAAATATACAGTTGAATAGTATTGAGAGTAGTCAACATCACATTAATAGTGGTAATGTATCTTTTATTACCACTTTTACACAAGATTCTGAATGTGTCAAAAATCTAGTGATGAAAAATTGGAATATTATTAAGAAGGATCCAGAATTAGTTACATTATTAGGGGTTCACCCTTCAATTGTTTATAAAAGAGATAAAAATTTAAAAGATTGGTGTAACACTGCATTTAATGCGACATATAATACATATGGCAGGATGAAAAAATGTAATATGTGCAAACATTGTGCAGATATCTTGGAAGTCGAGGAAGTAAACATCAATGGTATTTCCATCAAAATCAAGGAAAAATACAATTGTAATACTTTGGGGGTAGTATATGCTGCAATATGTTCCCATTGTTTCGCCTACTATATAGGGAAAACTGAACGTAGATTAAAGCAATGTATATATGAGCATAAATATGACATTAGCAAATTATCACAAAATAATGCGTTGTATAGACATATAGCGCAACATCCTGGGCACAAATTTAAATTTATGGTGTTAGAGCAAGTATTACCATCACCCAGAAAAGGCCCCTGGAAAATTATATTAGAATCCAAGGAATATTGGTGGCAGGTGTTTTTAAATGCCACCCAACCTCCTGGTCTTAATGATTTGATTTCCATCACTAGCATTTTAAAATTGAAGGCTATAGATAGATAATTTTTAATAATTTTTTAATGATTTTTTAGTACATATACACATTTATATATTCACATAATTTATATAATCTACATGTACTTGTTTTTAATTATATATTATATACATATATGTTTTATATTTTTAGTTAGAATGTTGGAATAAAATTAATTATTTATGTAATTTCATATATATACAGTGATGTATTAAAGAGTCTTGTGAGTATATGTTTTTAAGAAGCCATTAGGCATTTTAAAAATCTTAATTGATTAATTAGTATGCTCTATATAAGATTGTAATGAAGAATTTGAAGTTGTCTGATGAAGGCTGGTATTACGCAGCCAAAAGCACTTACAAATAAATTCCTCTCTTGACTTATTCATCATTTGTCCGTTTGATTGCCTTTGTGTTGTTGGATATATTTTTCATTAGTTCGTGGTTCTTCTTAAGTTATCAACTTTGTTTATCATATGAATGTGAAGGAATAAAGGAAAATGGGGGGGGGGGGGTAGGAGCAAACAGAGGAACATGTACAAGTTAACCTAAATGAAAGAGTGAGAAAAAGGCATTTTTGGGAAGCAGGTGCTCAGCTTCCATTTTTGAAAAACAAGGGTAGAGGAAGATGGTAGCAATGAGCATGTCTAAGAAGGAAGGAAGCAGGGACTAGGGAAGGTAGTATAAGCAGGCAAATGAAATGCAGACTGAGAGATAGACAAGGGTATAGACACAAGAGAAAGGGAGGGCAAAAGTGCAGCAATGTCGACAGGTAATGGGAGTACTGGACTACAGAGTATGGACAGTGACAAACAAGGAAGAAAAACACCACAATGGAGGATAAGGCAAGGTATGTCAGGCCTGTCTGTCCAGCCCATAAAAGAACCCACCCAACACTAGTCATCTGCATGGTTGACACTATGGACAGGCCTTGCCTCTGGTAGCTTGGTGGTCAAGGCTGGTTGGCCATGTGACTTTGCCAGCTGCACAAGGAAATGTTCCATGGTCACAATCTAAAAATTCAGCTGCTGGCTGATATGAGACATGATCAACCACTAAATCTCATAACAGGTGAACTAGGTAGATCCTTCCAAACTGTTATCAGAGGAGGAAAAGACTGTGCACCCCTCAAAGATGATCATTGAGGCCAACAGTAAGCCTTCCAGGTCTCCTGCAAAGTGTCCACTTACAGAAAGGTAGGACTGGTGAGCATTAGTAATGCAGTAGTAGGCAGCACTCCACATCCTTTATGAGAGATGAACTTGTAGAGGGAGGGAACAAACACAAAAAGTGACATGACTTGACAACTTCTCTTCCATTTTTAGGTGATAGGTATCTACATTCCATACATAACTCACCACCTGGACAGCTGTCATTTCTCCTCAGACAGGTATTACAGTTTAAGGTGATTTCCTCTGCCATTATAAAATAATAAAAACAATGTTCAGTATAAAATGCCCCTGCCAACAGGATAGCAACAGACAATATTAAGAAAATACAATGCCAAAATTTATAAACAGTGCATACTATAAAATGTTGTCTCTATCACTGTCTCTCTCTTTCTCCCTAACCACTGCCGTCTAATGTTAGATCTGGTCAGGGTGGTACCTATGTATGCTACTATAAAAATGCCTTGCACTACTCATAAAAATGGCTGATGCCAGTGTTCTCACTCAGTACCCTGACAAGATGGTGCTTGGCATCGATTTTACATATGTGGCACATAATGACCCTGCAAGTGCTCCCTAGAATCTCCAGTCAACCGAGAGAGGATAAGTTGTATCTCAGAACTGCACCAGGCAGGCACCTTGCTGAATACAGTGCCTGAAGATGCCATTTTTACTCAAAAGGTCAAAATAAGGACAAAAATGGTAACCCCCTCCAATAAGCACAGCCCCATGTTATGGACACCCTGTGAATCACAGCACTGAACAACAATGCAGTGTTATGGAAAGTATCAACAGGGCAGACACATATCACTACTAGCTTTGTCGTGCCTATGCATGATCATAATGTGCGCATCACCCCCTTAGCCTGGGATCATGCAGGGACAAGCATGGTATTGTTAAATGGGGATTATGTCACAGCAAGATTTTTTTTTACTATCTTAGCTACATGTTGGTCAAAGGCCAGATTGCTGTCTGTATATGTTCCCAGATCCCTTACTACTGAGTCGGTTCTTAGGGCTATTTCACAAATGGAGTAATTAACTTTGGTTGAAAGTTTTCCAAAGGACATTATAATGTATTTTGTAGCACTGAGATTTAGGTAATGGCTTTGGCACCAGTCAACTACCTGTGTTAAACCCTCTTGCAAGATGTTGGTATCTTGTGGCAGTGTATAATAACTCCCAATTTATAGTGATCTGTGAACATGGTGAGTCAGAGGCCTTGAATATTGGCCTTGACTTCAGAGAAGTAGATGCCAAACAGGAGCGGGCCCAGTACAGAGCCTTAGGATACTCTACTGGTGACTGGTCTCTTGGGTGAGGTAGTCTCACCAAACTTGACTTCTTGGGACTTATCTGTGAGCAATCCAGTGAGTTGTGCAGGGATTTATGTTTAAAGAAGGGTAAATAGGCATGACCTTCTCTTAACAAAGACAAATTGGGATGGATCCAGTGTCTGTAGGTTGACAATGTCTTTGTTTATCATTTCCAAGACAATTTGTTCCATGGCTTTACATATTAGGCTTGTTACCCTGATGGGTCTGTAGTTCCCTGGGTCAGTTGATGGTCCACCCTAGTGGAGGGGAATGACTGTTGTGGTCCTCCATTCACTTGGAATGTAGCCTGTTTCAAAGTTGTAGTTGGAGTGCCTCAAGTGGTCCTGATAGGTCTTGTTTTTGACTGTTTAGGAGGCAACTGGGGATGTTGCCACAACCCATGGAGATGGTGTGCTTGGCTTAACAAATGCTGCCAGTACCTGGTCCCTGCTAATAGTAGGAGATAGTATGATGGAAGGGACTTCACCTGGTAGAGCTGGGGTTGGGGTGGGTGAAATTTGAGCTCTACTTATCAGCCAGTAGATTTGCTATGTCACGCTGATCAGTGAAGGTGGTACTATTTACCACCAATTCAGCACACTGCTATGTGTTACTTTTAAGGTACCAGACATAGCTAAAGGAGGCCTTCTGATTGTCCTTAGCCTGCAAGGCTATCCTGTCCTCATAGTTGGTCTTATTGGACATAATTACACCTCTTAATGTCTTCTTTAGTTGTATAGGAAAGCATGTGTCTTAATGGGATTTGCTCTTTCTGATTTTGGCCATGAGTTTTCTTCTTTTATTTTATACCTTGTTTTTGAGAGGGTTCCCCTAATGGGGTTTGTTTTTAGTGTTGGTTTGGGGTTTACAACTGGTAGCTTCAGCAGCCTCTATGCAACCATTCATGTTTGTATTGGTTATTGTGAATAATTATGCATGGGTAGCTGCGCTTTCAGGGTTAGGGGGAACCTTGAATTTTGCAAAACTGTCACTTAATAGGATGTAGGTTGCCTTAGAATATTTCCTAACTGTTACTGTTTTAGCTTGGTTTACAGATTGTTTTTACTTTAAGGGAGACAGTGTTGTGATCTGGCCTCACTAGTGAGGATGTGGCACAGGGGGGGGGTGGTACAACAATGTCCTATGTTGGTGAGTACCAGATCCAGTGTGTTTGATTGTCTAGTTGGAGCATACACTGTCTGTGCCAGGGTGTTTGTCCAGAAAGCATTGTGCATGTGAGTTTGAGGCAGTTTAAGTTTCCCAGTCTGTAGAGGCTAGCTAAAGACACCCGAGAATTGGGTGTTTGGTTGGATGGTGAGTACTTCTAGTAGGTTCAGGTAAGAATCATTTGACTTAAGGGGCATAGCTGGTAAGTTGTACATAGCCTTGATATGGTGAGGGACCTTATCTATGGTGCCTTGGCACCATGGCATCATCCTGTTTAACCAGCCTGGAGAAATGTTTGTTATTAATGCAGATTGAGAAACCTGCACCTTTGACTCCAGTTTTTGCTGTTGTTGGTCTAAATGTGTGGAAGGTTATGTAGCCTTGCACTGCTAGAGTACTTTCTCTGGCTTTAAACCAAGTCTCAGTCAGAGTACAGATGTCTACATTTTCCAGAATAAGGAGGGCTTGGGTGTGGAGTTTTTTTTTTTTTTTAAGGTAGCTGTAATTAGAAAGCAACACCTTAAGGTTGCTTGAATACTTTTGTCACTAAGTTACTAGTTTTGGCATTTTGGTATTATCTAAAAAAGCAATAAGGGGATGGATAAAGTTTTAGCCAATAATGTAAAGTCTAGGGGGCAGATGCAGTCTAACCTTGGAAAAGCAATGTTCTTCCATGCTGTCAGATATTGGATCACCTTGAAGGGACACCAGAAAAGCCAGTTATTAAAATCAGTCATGTTATGATCATGCTGTGGTATTATCCTCGGTGAAAGTAGAATTCTGCTGAATGCAAAGCTTGTACCTGTCTGTGACACATATACTGAGAGATCCATTGTGCCTCTTTTCATATAGTCCAGTAAGGTATGTTTCAGTTGATTTAAACCCACGTGGACAATGATAGAATCATATTAGTACCTGGGATGCAGTGACTTGAGTACATGCGTGATATTGTGGACCCTGTATCCAGATAAGCAACTAAGCATTATCTTCTCCTTGTCTAACCTGGTGAGTGGGGCATCTGTGTGTCACACAGTGGAGTCCCCAGTGATAAGAGTATTGGGTAAAGTGTACACCTGCCTTATAGGCTTTGCACTTGCAGAATCATTGGGTGTAGGCTTATGTGAGATGTTTGGTGTTGCATTTGGTGTGTGTTTTAGTGATTGTTGAGGAGTGGTGTTGCCATTAGGTGACCTTGGAGGTCTTTTTTTAAATTTGGAAAGGTTTCTTTTAAGTGCCCCAGCATAATACAATTTGTGTGTGTGGTGAGTGGTGTGTGTTAGGGATGTAGTATGGGTATTCCTGACAACCTGGTTTGTATGCAGGATTTTTGCCTCCAAGTAAATTACTGCATACCATGTTATTTTCTTTGATGATTAACTGGTCGTCTGAGAACATGACACATCTGTTACATAGCCTTAGGATGCCCAAATCTACCAAGCTGGCCACAAAGGCATTTGGAAATTGCATATCCATATTGCCTGGACTTGTAATAGGGTGAACTGTTTACTATTAAGGGTTGTTTTTATCAGGGGTCTCCTAGGGCAGTTTCTGGGATTAAGGGTAGGATGTTGTATAGTGTTAGGATCTGGTAGTACTATTCCATGTATAAGTTATCTGACATACTGACTGTGTGTGAGCATCTGCTTCAAATCACTACTCTCACACCACCTTGCTAAACTCTGGAATAAGATCCCATGACAAGAACAATCTTTAAAATCATTTAAAACTCAAACTTTTACTAACTTGGATACCGGCTGTATATATGTGATGTTCCTAATCTCCAAAACCTTACTTACTGTCACCACTCTTTTGTAATTGGCCATAATACAACTACTTCTTCACAATCTCTAACTATCTGACTATCACCTACCCCTCTCCACTATTATCTGTATCTCCCTTTTACCTGGACCTCCTCAGTACTACTTCATAATTTGTAACCATCTTCATCCTATAATTAGTTCACTGTCTCCTACTTTATATCTATTTACAGCTGATGCATATTGAAAATAGACTGTTACTAGTTTGATATTAATTAATATTTTACAGTATTCTTTTTTGCTTAAGTGTCATGTTTTGATTAACTGTCATATCACTGCTATTCTATATATGTATATTAATTATGTAAATCTTGCATAACTGCCACCTTCTCATTCTGTAAAATGGATCATTTCTCCCCAGGCCTCAAGTGAAAATGAGACCTGTGTCCAGTCAGACTTTGACAGTATACATAAGTAATCAATAAATAAGCTTCTGGTCTGTCTTGACTGTTAAAAAGTAAATAAATAATATGGGTTATGCAATAAGTCATGCTGTTTATCAGTGTCACTTTTCACTTTACCCAGTGAACATAGTAATAGAACATTGGGTCCATTTACTGCAGTCCGAGGTTACACACCTCTACAACTGGAAGTACTTTCTTTTGGTATTCCTGCTGCTTGGTGCTTCCTTTTTACAGTACATAAAAAAATTGTGTGCACTCTTTTTTTGTAAATACCACAGCTCCTCATTTGCCGGCTTTCCAATCAAAGTGGCCACACAAACATATCATCTCATGCTCTGCACATTTGTTTGAGCGTATATGCTGTTATGTAAGAGAACGGTGTTTATTTAAACATTTTAAAAAGTGTTTGTTCATTTTTCTCCTTATGGGATAAGAATGAATATAGAAAAATACAGTTGTCATGGTAGAAACTGAGGAAAATCGGAAAAGAGCTGAAAATTAAGATAGAGAAAACAGTGGAACAGGTTAACAGCTTAAGTATCTGGTAGGGGTGGCAGAGAAGAAGGCACGTCTGAATGAGGAGGTCAAAGCTAGAAACAGAGGAGCTGCAGCCAACTCTCGGATAGTATCATGATAGTATGTGACAGAAGAAGAATTACAAAAAGCTGAAAAGTAAGGTGTACAAACCAGTGGTGTGACCATTACTAATGTATATCACACTAACTTGGGCAATGAAGGCGGAGTAGCTGAGGAAGCTTGAGGCAATGGATATGAAGTGACTGTGATGGATGTAATGGATTTATACTGTGGGGCAGGTGAAGAAATCAGAACAGAAGCAAAAGTCTCTCCAGTTGTAGAGAAGGTCGAGGTAAAGAGATTATGGGGGTGTGGTCGCATATGCAGGAAAGCAGAAGTCAACTGGTTGAAGAAAATTGGGGAGAGATAAGAATGAGGCAAGAGGAAATGAGGATAACCCAAGCAAGAGATGTATAAATGCCATGCACATAGGCATATGTATAGTATTTTATAAACTGTGTGTGAACTGTTGAGTACATTGCAAGACCAAAATATTCATACATGGCCACTACAGATATATCAAGTGTATCAATAAAGGTACTTTAACTGTACTTTTTTTTTTTTTTTGCTTTACACCCTCTTGAGTCACCAGTTTATAGGTTCATAGGTTGGTACTAGGCTATCGGCCCTAGGACCAATACAAGCCTAGCCATAACAATTCTCTGGCTATTTCTTCCCACGCTATTTACTTCCCTGGACCCCTGTCTAGCAGGGCGACTGACGTGATCCCTGGGGTGATTTTCTTTTCTCCCATCCAATCATCAAGGTTCCTTTTGAAGAGGGCCAGAGAGGCGCTCTGCTTGACATGTATGGGCAGTCTATTCCAGAGTCTGGGGAATCTCTGGGTCAGGAACCTATCCCTCCAACTTGTTTTGTTTATTGTGATGACAAGGTTTAGATCCCTGGAGCGTGTGGCTCTGACGGATTGGGATTTCTTTAAGTGTAGCATGTCCAACAGCTCTGGGTTTGCCATGGCCTTGTATGTTAAGCAGAGATCGCCTCTGAGTAGACGATATGCGGCAGAGTATAGCTGGAGTTTTTTAAGGTGGTCAGCATAGGGCATCTGCTTTAGGCCTGTGATTCTTTTAGTGAGGTACTTCTGCAGCCTTTCCAGTTGTTGCAGATGTCTTGAGAGGTACATACTAAATGGGGTGTTGTATTCTATAATAGGTCTAATGAGAGATGAGTACAGTGGGACAATGACCTTCTTTTTTTCTGGATGAAAAGCCCTTAGTGATGAGGTGTGCCACATAGAAGGATTTCCTGACTGCTGTGGCGATGTGATTATCGAAGGTGAGACCACTGTCCACCTGTGTCCATAAGTCTCTTATCTCACTTTCAGTGTTTAGTGTACTGCCACCTATGTGGTAATTCATGGCTACATGTTTTTTCCCTAAGGGGATAACTATACATTTCTTGGCATTGAACTTGAGCCCATGGCTCTGGTACCAAGCATCTGTTTCTGTAAGACTCTTTTGTAGAATATCCACATAATTTGGGGATTCAATAATGGCTCCCAGTTTGCAGTCATCTGCGAACTTTGTCAGCCAGAGTCCCTTAGTGTTGGCCTGTACTTCAGAGAAGTAGATGCCAAACAAGAGCGGTCCCAGGACTGAACCCTGAGGTACTCCACTTGTCACTTGTCTGGAGCTGGATTTGGAGTCGGCTACTTTTACAGTCTGGGTTCTGTCAGTAATCCTGTTGGCAACCCATCGAGTGATGTAGGGATTAATGCCCAGCTTAGTAAGTTTATCTATGATTCCAGAGTGGGGGATGGTGTCAAAGGCATTGGCGAGGTTCAGATAGGCTGTGTGGACTGTCTTACCCTTGTCCACGGTTCTGGAGATCCCTTGCATTTTACCATTTTCATTCCTTTCAGGAGTATGACACTGTCCTGAATCTCATTCCTTTCCCTTTCTTTATGACCCTCACTGAGTGCATGCCCAACAACCTGACATGGTTTTCACAGTATTCCTGCTTTTTATGTTGTAGAATGTCAACTATTGTATCTTGTAAAGCCCTCGGGTCACTTTCGAGTGTTGCTCTGATGTTGGCTTCAGTACTGAACACTGTATTCCAGCAACAATGCAGCAGGTACTACTGATGTTATATAGTCTTACTGCTGCCAGAACATTGGGAAATACAACAGAACATTTATTTAAGTTATCATGTTAAATCATCTATACCACAAGTCCATTACTTGTCTTACGTCCGCTTCCTAAATATCCCAGCTGGGATTCACTTTATAATCCCAAAATCCTGAAATACCGAATCTCATAATTTCGAGACCATAAAGCCGAAAGCTCTAAATACTGAAATCCCAAAAGCGCAAATTTTGAAATCGCGAATCCTACACTAACCAGACACCGCACACATACACACACACCTTCCCCCCACAAACAAACACACAAACCTACATTACATACAAGCAGGGGGCAAGCATCCCTGCACCCCCCACACCCCCCTACTTAAATATACTAACTCCAGGGTCGCACAACACAAACGAAAACACCACCACATACCTACATTCCTCTTGCACACACACACATCACAGTCACAACACACACTGACACACACTAAAGCCCCTAAACAACACCCTTAAACATACATACCTACCTGAACTTCCATTCAAACACCGCAACACCAGAAGCACTACTTCAACATCACCGAATGTCGGGATTTTGAAATTCGCGCTTCTGGAGTTTCTGTATTTAGAACTTTTGGCTTTATGATCTCAGGATTCTGAAATTTGGTATTTCAGAATTTCGAGATTATAAAGTATTCCCCCCAGCTGCACTATCCATATTCCCAAAGATGCACCTCTGCTGGTGTGGATAATGGAGGTGGCATATTTTTGTAATGCAAATTCACTTCCATGTGACCATGAAATCGTACTCATTTTATTCACTTAAGAGAATAAGCCTATTGGACAAAAGTGTGCTTTTCAGGGGTTGCCCAGGAGCACTGTCTAGTTGCTCACTCACTGAGTGTCAGAATGGAGGTAGCAGGAATCAAACCTCGTAGCCTGGAAATGTTTGACGTTAAGAAGGCTAATTTAATCTCAGCTATTATGATGCGTTTATGCCCAGTTAGAACGAAACACATTTTCTCTTCATTTCATAAAGTGATGAGACACTTATGTGAAAGAAACAGATTCTGACTCCAAGCAATACCTAACTCTGCAAGGCAGACATTTTCTAAGATGAAAAATCAAGCCAGCCCAAGGCTACAAACATCCAACGGCATGGAAACCAAACCAGCAAAGTAAAAAAAGTAAAAAAATCCACTTAACAAAAAGCAGGAACAGAGTTTATTTGCAGAAATCCACGTAATCCAACTGACAGGGTTAAGCGCTTTCATCTGAAACCAGACTTCATCAGAACCCTGAATAAGAAATTTTTACCCATTTTATACACTGATTTAAACAATTGGCGCCAAAAAATCTTAAAGAAACATTTTCAAAAAATTCATGAACTTTTCTCAATTCGAGAGATACTAAAAACTACAAATTACCAAAACGTAAAAACATTAAAAAAAATTAAAAAACCTGCCTATCACAAAACATACCAACATATGTGTTTAGATGGTAAATCTTGTACATATGGTTATACATATCGTATTAAATACACAGAATTAAACATATGTAAATAATCACCTTAAATTTGAGGGTAAAATAAATAACAATATATAACAATACATTCTACTAATAAAATACCCTAAAAAAGTGTGCTTTATATGTTAGAAAACCATTCTATGATTTCAAGCTTGTAAAAATGGTTTAATACTTATAAAATCATTGATACCTGGGAAACAAGTGGCGTTGGTTCAAATCTGCCAAATAGCTTCCCTTTTAGCCAAATTAACTTTCCAATTCCCACCACTAGGAACAATGTCAACCCTATCAATAATAAAAAAACTTGAAAAAGTGAGTACTGTCATTAGAAGAAATGTGTCGGGCTAAAGCGTTCTTGTGGTCACCAGATTTTATTTTATACAAGTGTTCATAAATACGCTTCCTGAAAGACCTCTCAGTCTTCCCAATATAGAACACAGAACATTTGGAACATACGGCAATATATACCACACGAGGGGTTTGGCAGTTACCACCTTTACTCTTGACATACACTTTGTTAAGGTCATTTAACCTAATCCCATTAGATTCTAATATAGATGAACATTGCCCACAATGTCCACATTTCTTCGTCATACCAAAAGTAAATCTAGGTTTTTTCCTTAACTCGAGAAGGTCCTTTATATTTGGGCCAGTCCTATAAACAAAATTGGGTTTACTGCCCAAAATTTTAGTGCAATCGTCGTCAGTTTGAAACAACCTCCAACAATCAAAAATAATGTTTTTTATATATTGAACATATGGAGAAAAAGTCAAAACACATACCCTAGACTTGTAAATAGACGATGTCGCAGAAGTTTTCCTAAAAAGGTCACCCTTCCCTAAAATTGGAAAATATTTTTTACCCCATTCCCGTTTAACATATGAGATAACATTATTTAACATGCTATTGGGGTAACCCCTATCCAAAAACATAGATTTAACAAAATCAAGTTCATTAGACATAATATCCTTATTGGATGACATGCGGGCAACCCTAATGCATTGCCCTTTGAAAATGTTCTTAAAAGTGTACCTGGGGTGGTCACTCGAAAAGTGTAAATAATTATTTGAAAATGTGTCTTTTCGATAAATCCTAGAATCAAAACCATTAAAAGAATGGCTGATGAAAGTGTCAAGATAAGCAATCCCCCTGGTGTCGTATTGGTGGGTGAAACGCAAAAATTCAGTGGTTTTATTGATGTAATCCATAAAACTTGAAATCTCACTAACAGGCCCGTTCCATAAAATAAACAAATCGTCAAGATATCGACTATAAAAAGAGATATTAGAAAAATATTTGCAAGGAAAGAGGAACTGATTCTCCCACTCGTACATAACTAAATTGGCGAAGATGGGTGCACACGAGGCACCCATCGCCACCCCTCTAATTTGTCTATAAAATTCTCCTTTGAAAAAAAATAAAATTGTGGTCCAAAACCAAAGACGTCATGTCAACCAAAACACAAATACGATCCCAAATAAAATCAGAAATGGTTCGAAGACTATTAGCAAAATAATCTAATCCAATGTCCTTCGGGATACATGAAAATAAATCGACCACGTCAATAGTTAAAAAAATCAAATCTTTATTCCATAAATCAGGGGATAATTTCCCTAAAAAAGACCAGGAGTCTTTAATAAGGTGGGGAATCTTTTCATACAATGGTTTGGTCCATCGGTCAATAACCACACCAATTGGGAAAGTTTTGGACTTACTGCCAGATACAATCGGCCTGAAGGGCGGGTTGGTTACACATTTGTGGACTTTAGGGATGCCAAAAATAGTTGCCAACACTGGAAAATCAACCTTAATGAAGTTGTAAATGTCTTTAGTAATTCTGTTGTCCAACAAATATTCCTCAATAGCAAGATCAATTTTCTGGTATCCCACATGGATTTCATTGAGAGAAACCACTTCATAGTTTCCAGAGTCCATGACAATTTTTGTCATAGCATTTACATAGTCCACATTGTTAAACAACACAACTCCGCCCCCCTTATCAGGTTTCATGACACGTAATTCAGAATTTGAAAGAAAAAAATCCAAACAGCATTGTTCTTCCTTGGTAAGGTTGTCTGAGTTACCAATAGAAGTAAATTTATTCTTAATGCTGTTAATACTGTAAATGTCGTGACGAACCATCTTGTCAAAATTGGCTACTTTAGGGTGGGATACAGAAATGTAGGTACTCTTTTTAGTTAAAGATGGTCCACCAACAATCAAATCATTGTGGATGCGTATGTCATCCCTAAATTGCATGGCCAAATTTAAACGCCTACAATAAAGTTTAACATCCTTAATAACTTCAGTTAAATTCATCTTACCAGTCGGAACAAACTTAATACCTTTAGAAAATAATTGAAACATTTCAGAAGTAATAACTGTGTCAGTGTAGTTGAAAATGTTTAAACCAGAGTAGGAGTAAACTATATTGTTGGCACAGCCAACCTTTTTATTATTATTAAGGGGATCAGATGTTATTCCCACTCCACAAGATGTTACATCCATTTTTTGTTTCAAATCTACCACTTCCTGTTGTATGACGGAAGACGTGTCTTTGGGGCTGGAAAAAATCGCCCCCCCCCCCGAAAATTTGAATCATGGTCAATATGTCGATTGTCTTGACTAGGTCCAAAAGTTTTACCCATATCTTTCCTCTCTTGAGGCCAAATGTAAACTTTATTAATATTATTACTTTCGACATCTCTTGAAATTTTTCTACA
The DNA here is from genome assembly GCF_019279795.1 of Protopterus annectens. Taxonomy (NCBI): domain Eukaryota; kingdom Metazoa; phylum Chordata; order Ceratodontiformes; family Protopteridae; genus Protopterus; species Protopterus annectens. Next base: position 1,122,044,098 of record NC_056735.1, read on the forward strand.
TTTCCTAAAATAAATATTCTTAATTTTTTGCTCAGCAGAAGTAAATTGCTTGTTATATAAGTCAATCCATTCAGAAAAACAACTATCGTGCGTGATATCGTGGTTAAGTTTCTCCACTTCATTAATAAGCCTAGACAGTTTTTCGTCATTGATTTTCATTAACTGGCCTATATATTCAAAACCAAAACTGTCAAATAACTTATTAAAAATGTGTTTAACATTATCATTGTAATCTATTCCCAGGGGTAGTTTGAAGAATCGAAGCCCCTTAGGGACAATGTTCAAAGCCACACATCTAGATAAATAGGCGTTATCCAATTTTATACATTTAGTGTTAAACAACTTCTTACCAAAATCAAAAATCATATTTCTAATACCCCCTTTATCACCCACAATAGTGTCCGTATGAGTTCTTCTGTCATTGTTTTCCCCAAAATCAAAATTGGCGTCCAGAAAATTGTCCAAGGTGTCTAATTTCCCAGAAAAAACACCAAGGTCATTAGCTTTACGTGTCACTTTGTTTTTAGTATAGTGTCCACCAATAGGTGAGGAATTAAAGTCATGGTGGCCAGAAGTTTTCTCTGTATTTTTGTGGTATATATTGCCGTATGTTCCAAATGTTCTGTGTTCTATATTGGGAAGACCGAAAGGTCTTTCAGGAAGCGTATTTATGAACACTTGTATAAAATAAAATCTGGTGACCACAAGAACGCTTTAGCCCGACACATTTCTTCTAATGACAGTACTCACTTTTTCAAGTTTTTTATTATTGATAGGGTTGACATTGTTCCTAGTGGTGGGAATTGGAAAGTTAATTTGGCTAAAAGGGAAGATATTTGGCAGATTAGAACCAACGTCACTTGTTTCCCAGGTATCAATGATTTTATAAGTATTAAACCATTTTTACAAGCTTGAAATCATAGAATGGTTTTCTAACATATAAAGCACACATTTTTAGGGTATTTTATTAGTAGAATGCATTGTTATATATTGTTATTTATTTTACCCTCAAATTTAAGGTGATTATTTACATATGTTTAATTCTGTGTATTTAATACGATATGTATAACCATATGTACAAGATTTACCATCTAAACACATATGTTGGTATGTTTTGTGATAGGCAGGTTTTTTAATTTTTTTTAATGTTTTTACGTTTTGGTAATTTGTAGTTTTTAGTATCTCTCGTATTGAGAAAAGTTCATGAATTTTTTGAAAATGTTTCTTTAAGATTTTTTGGCGCCAATTGTTTAAATCAGTGTATAAAATGGGTATAAATTTCTTATTCAGGGTTCTGATGAAGTCTGGTTTCAGATGAAAGCGCTTAACCCTGTCAGTTGGATTACGTGGATTTCTGCAAATAAACTCTGTTCCTGCTTTTTGTTAAGTGGATTTTTTTACTTTTTTTACTTTGCTGGTTTGGTTTCCATGCTGTTGGATGTTTGTAGCCTTGGGCTGGCTTGATTTTTTATTTTGTTGGGTTGTTCGACTATTTTCTAAGATGAGAAGAATCAAGAGTAAGAGTGGATACAGACCAAAATATACTTTTGTTTCACAAAAAGACAGTAAGTGAACTGCCTTCATGAGGATGTTGAGGGATCAAAAAAGTGACAGACCAACAACATATGGGCCACAGACATCAGGTAAATTCATTTTCATTCTGTGCATGGTGGCCTCTGTTCATTGAGCCACATTAGGAATCAGGTGCGACTCATAAGCAAGGATGGATGGATAGAGAAGGAACAGAGATGTTGATTTAATAGGGACTGCAGGTTACCACTAAAAGTACAGAAATGGACACATTAGCAGACACAATCCTTATCTTTCATAAAGAAGTTGATAACCAGCTGGAAAGTACAAAGGGGTGGCCAAAAAACTAAAAAAAAAAATAAATTCTACACCATCTAACACCATAACACTAGGAATACGATATTAAACACTTGTACAATCTGAAATGTAAGGTTGGGAATCATTTTACATTTACCTGTCAGTCAGGTAAATGCCTCTTCTTGGGCACCAAGAACAGCTGCCCACCAGAAGGACCCCTCCAACAGATTCAAAGACCAACTTCAATTGTAATAGTAAGGCCTACTTCCTTCAGCTTGCCTTTAACTATGGGAAAATTCAGTTTATGAATGTAGTAGTTCTGACTGCAGTAGTCATAGAACATGTGTGCATAAATGTCTAAGACATACCTCCTTGGACTGTATGGAGAGAGCGATGGTTGATCTCTCAGAATGTGTGTCACAGGTAGGTATGAGCCTAGCACTGAGAAGCATGTAGATTTAACATATGTCATGAGGCTTTGGTTCTTGCAGGGAAACAAAATGGTTATTGCAATGAATATATTTCCCTTCATACCAGATTTTAGAACTTTTGTCTTGGGTAGCTGATATATTTGTGGTTCCCCAGACTTTCACTCTATTTTACTATAGCTGTATAATGTCTGTTGCAGGCCGATAAACATTGCACTTAGAAATTTCTGCAAATAGTCTCCAAAGAAAATCCACATTAACTAAAAGACTGATTAATGTTATAAAACTAGTTACAAGCTTCAGTTCATTCTGCCCACCCCCCACATCTACTGTATGTGGTAAGAGTAATTTAACTTAAATCAGTTTCATTTATTATTCTAAGCTTGCTGCCATTATCCTTGGAATGTGTTAAAGACTTGTTTACCCTGGACACTGGATTATACAATAAGGTGCCAGCAGAGGTGAAAATGGCTGTATTCAGCTTGATTATACCATACCTACACTGTTTTGCATTGATCGTGATTTTCTTTTAATTGAGTAAGAATCTTAAATGGTGTGTTGCAAAAAAAAAAGACTTTATTCATTGAATGCAATTCTTTATTTCTTTATTTGAAGTAGTGATTTGAGTCATTGCTGGAATGCATCCTGTAGTGATGAGCAGAGTTTTTGCTAATTCTTTGTGGTGAGGATGTTGGGATATCTTATGAAGTGATGTATGATTGCCACTTTCCACAGAAGTTACTTCAGCTGACAATTTACAGTCACAGCAGAAAGCTGACGAGGTTAGTGCAGCCTTCTTATCAATTGCTATTTTGTAAGAAATTTTTTTTTTTTTTTTGTGGCCGGTGCCAGTGGGTTTGGAGGGGTGCTGAATTTCTGTCCGTTTATAGTACGTTGTACATATAATGGCCATGTTTTGTTGCTTAGGTAGGTAGGTTGGTTGGTTGGTTTTGTGAAAACCTTTGGAGAAATGTTCAGCTATGTAAAAGCAAGTGTTTACCAGATTCATTCATGAGACATGATTGTATGATACACTGGACATTACAAGTAAGTGAACATTTCTATGTCTGGGAGATTCTTATTTAAACTGAATTATTTATGCCATTTCTTGCATCTATCTGATAATTACTGAAGAAACTAAGTAGAAAGGATGCATTTGGTATACTTGTTGCATTCATTTCATATCTAAATAGATTTTCTAAGCTTCACTTATAAAGTTGATCAGGATGAATTTAATTATTTAGATATTACTTTAAGTAAGGATTATATTAATGCTAAATTTCAATCAAGGATTTTTAGGAAAGCTACGTTTTCTAACCCATTTTTGCATTTTACCAGTGGGCATCCTTTTTATCAAAAAAAGGGTGTTATTAAAGGACAGCTTATTAGAGCTTCCAGAATGTCCAGACGTCCTTCAAGAATGCAACTGCAGTCCCGACATATGGGTTGTCCTGCCTCAGGCAGCCCTTCGGTCGGCCGGATTCCAAAGTCTGGGTCCGGCGTCGGCTGATGTCACCTCCTCCCCGACGTCAGAGCGGCTGGGGTATAAAGGCATCCGCCAACGCCATCTTCTTCAGTCTTTCTTGCTGCACGGTGCTCGAAGCAGAAACAGTTCGCAAGTGCTGGTCGGTCAGCTCCTGTGTTTTCAGTTACCGAAGTCATCTAAAAGCTAACTACCCCGTTGGGGAACATTTTTTCTTGCCTCAGCCGATGTCAGAAAAAGTTGAGAAAGTTAATAATTGTTTGTCTTGTGGTAAACAAATACCTCATAAGGACTTCCATTCTTACTGCCTCCCTTGCCTGGGCCCAGACCACGACGTCTCGGCCTGTGCTGCCTGTGCTTGCTTTAATAAGCGCACACTCAGGCGCCGGGCTGAATTTGCCGAAGACTTTTTTGGCGAATCTTACGCTTATATCATGCCGTCGGAACAACCGACAGCACAAACTACCAAAAAACGCAAGGACCGGGACCGACATCCTCGGCCCGCGTCATCCACCGATTCCACGACTAAGCCCTCCGTGAGTGCATCAGTCCCTTCGGAAGCGGTAATTCAACCGCTCCAGGCCGACGACACCGCTTTAACGCGTTCTTCGGTGCCGGAGATTTCACCGGTGCCGGTTGTTGATTTTCTTCCAGAAACCGAAGCTCTAGATCTACCCGACACCATTCCTGTGGACAAAGTTACCCCTGCACATGGGGCAGCTAGGCCTTCGGTATCCATGTCCATCAAGGCCTTTGCACGTGCTAAGGCTGCCAGCCAGGCCAAGGCCCATCCTAAATCTACTTCTCAGGGCCCTTCTTCTGATAAACAGATCATGACTCTAGCTGTAGATCTAATCTCTCTTATCAGGGGTTCTCAGCCGCTCCCAGACAGAGGTTCTCAGCCGCCTGCAGATAAAAGGCCTAGAACTGAGCAGGCAGACACCCTCTCTTCAGATGAAGCCTCTGGGGATTCAGAGCACCCAGATACCCAAGAAGAATCCTTCCAGGCCTAGGAGGACTCTGATGCTGAGGAATCAATTCCCTCTGCCTCTCCTCCAGAGGATATTTCTTTCGGTGAAGTTCTCCACTCCATGAGAGAAAATTTTCAGTGGCAGGGTCAGGAATTTTCTGATTCCAGGAAAAGGCTACATACCTTCCTTAAGCTACCCCAGCACAGACCTTTAGCTATTCCTCCAGTGTTGGATGTCCCGGATGATGTGTACTCAGACTCCAGTGCTTCCCCTGATTCTCTCCTTCCTGCTCCTGTCAAGCCAGACAGATATTACAGGGTTCCTGAAACTCATAAGCATCTCTTTAAGGCCCACTCTGTGGATCTAGAAACTATTTCACAAGGCCCCAAAGGAGTGGCTACTTCCTCGGCCAAAAACCCTCTGCCCGCTGACAGGGAAGCTAGGTCCCTGGAGAGATGGGGCAAAAAAAAAAAAAGTTTATACCTCTTCCACCTTTGCCATGAGGTCACTTAACTGCCTTTTTCATATGTTTCAGTACCAGGATTACTTAATGGATGATTTGCAGAAAAAGTTAACCTCTCCTGAACCTATAGATAGAAAGACATTGCAGGATTTGGTTCATAATACTCAGCAGGTTAGCAATCATTTTCTTCAGTGTGGTTATGATGCATTGGAAGCTTCATGTAGGGCAGCTATGACGGGGGCCGTTATACGTAGACATGCTTGGTTGAAAGAACAGTCACTGCCAGACCATGTTAATGTAAAACTCCTGGATGCACCTCTGGAAAAACAGAAGCTTTTTGGTGCTAATGCACAGGATGTGTTGAAGTCTATTGAGGAAAAGGCAAAATCAGTACAGACAGTCAAGGATTTCCTCCAGGTTCAGCCACCCAGATTCAGCAGGAATTGTCCTTCAAAGAATTGGTCCTTTCCAGACTCTGACAAGTTTCAAAGGGGAAAAAACAGGCGTGCTCGAGGTAGAGGGCAATACGGAGGCTCCTACAGGGGCCGCCAATGGCAACCACCAAATCAGAGAAGTGGCGCAGGTAGTTCACCTGCACCACAGGGACAATCACAATGACTTGACTTTCACTCCGCCTACCAAGGCTCAAAGAGAAGCACCTCTAGGTGGAAAATTATCCTTATTCTCAAAGAACTGGCACATTTTAACCAAGGACAAATGGATTCTGGACATAATAGACAAAGGTTACAGGTTTCACTTCCATACCTTACCAACGGGACAAGGCATGCCAAACCTGCCACAAAATCAAAGGGCAGAGGCACTCATAGAAGTTTCAAAGCTGTTACAAATAAAAGCAATAGAAAAGGTTCCTCCTCAGGAACAAGACCAGGGATTCTATTAAAGACTGTTCCTTGTTCCAAGGAAAGAAAAACAATGGAGGCCTATACTGGACTTGTCCATTCTAAACACTTTTCTCATTGTGCCAAAATTCAAAATGCTGACGTTGCAGCAACTCCTTCCCATGCTGGGCAAGGGGTCTTGGCTGGTTACTCTGGACCTCAAGGAGGCATACCTGCATGTCCCAATCAGACACAGTTGCAGAAGATACCTCAGATTTCTTGCAGGAAGAGAGCATTGTCAATTCTCAGCATTGCCGTTTGGCTTATCTACTGCGCCCAGAGTATTCACGAAATGCCTGGCATCAGTAGTTGCACATTGCAGGCTCCAGGGGATTCAAATATACCCTTACCTGGACGACTGCCTCATACAAGCAGACAGCAAACAAACCTTGATAAAAAACTTGGATTATGTCATTCAGTTGCTACAGGCTTTGGGATACACAGTCAACATTCAAAAATCAAGACTATTGCCATCCCAAAAGATTATTTTTCTAGGAGCAAAACTGGACACACAATCACAAATGGCTTTCCTCACAGAGGAGAAACAAGAGCATTTACCAGATTACTTCAAAAGCCTAGCAAAGCTTACCCAGCTGACCGCAAGGAAGACCCTGCAGGCCCTGGGGTTCATGGCATCTTGCATTCTTCTGATCCCTCTGGCAAGACTACACATGAGAAAGCTACAGTGGTACCTATAAAGCTTGTGGTCTCAACACAGCCACAACCTAGAAGACATAATACCACTCATTCTATGCCTGCAAAGGGAATTTTTTTGATGGGCTCAAGCAAGTCATTTAAACGAAGGCATGCCTTTCAACAAAGCTCAAGCAAGTCAAACCATTACAACAGATGCCTCAGACCATGGATGGGGGGCACACATGGAGGGCAGATGCATTCAAGGACAATGGACTCCCATGGAAATGCATCTGCACATAAATCAAAAAGAGATGTTGGCAGTGATACATGCAATAGAGGCCTTTGGAAAATCTCTTCAACAAGGTCATCTGTTAATAAGGACAGACAACACCACTGTCATGTGGTATATAAACAAACAAGGGGGCACTCACTCGTATCCCCTCTGCAGATTAACAATGACTCTTTGGGAAAAGTCCCTGAAACTGAACATTCACTTGCAATCCCAGTTTGTTCCAGGCAAGGACAATGTTCTGGCGGACAGGTTGAGCAGAAATTTCTTGGATCCACATGAATGGATGCTGCATCCACACATTTTTTCACAAATAACAACTGCATGGGGAAGACCGGACATAGATCTCTTTGCTTCTCATCTCAATCATCACCTGGACAGGTTCTGCTCAAGGACACACCATCCTCTAGCCTGGAGAACGGATGCTCTTTCCTTCAGCTGGAATGCCCTAACAATTTATGCATTTCCCCCTCTACCATTACTGACCAAGGTGTTACTGAAGATCAAAGCAGAACAACCAAAAGGAATCTTGATAGCTCCAGACTGGCCAAGGCAGCACTGGTATCCTTTGCTACTGAGAATAACTCACACCAAACCGTGGCCCTTGCCTCAATGGCCTCTGCTCCTAACTCAGCACAATTACAAGACTGTTCATCAAAACCTGCAAACATTGCAGCTGACAGCTTGGAGGGTTCTCCATGACTTTGACCCATGTCTCCCTCTCCGAAAAAGTTCAGGAATTCTTGCTGGAAGCACACAGACCTTCCACCATAAAAACCTATTCGGCCAAGTGGAAGAGATTCATTATCTGGAATGCCAACAGGGGCCAGGATGCATCAGTGATGAGCATACCTCAGATATTAGAATACTTGGCAGAAATGTTTCATAGTGGCCTCTCATATTCTTCCATTAAAATTCACGCTTCAGCAATCTCAGCAAATTACAACTGTGACCCACCTGTGTTTTCGCATCCCTTGCTAAGACAGTTTCTAAGAGGGATAAAGAATATCAAACCTCCCAGAAAACCACCAGTTCCTGCATGGGACCTCAATTACGTCTTGGAAAAATTAACTCTTCCTCCTTTTGAACCAGCAGCATCTTCAGAAATGCAATTTCTCTCCTGGAAAATGGTTTTCCTGTTGGCAGTTACCTCAGCAAGAAGAGTCTCAGAGATACAGGCCCTCATGGCAGTACCTCCCTTTCTCACTTTTCATTAGGACAGAGTTTCTCTAAGGACCAATCCTTCATTCATGCCAAAAGTGATATCCAGGGTGTCTCTAAATCAAGCAATCCACCTGCCTACTTTCTTTCCCAATCCTCAAAATAAAGGGGAAAAGCTGCTGCATACTTTGGACATACACAGACAATTACGCTACTACTTGGACAGAACAAAGACCAACAGGAAGTCTGACCAACTATTTGTAGCCTATGCTGCTGGAGTGCAAGGAAAAGCAGTCTCCAAACAAACAATTTCAAAATGGATTGGACACTGCATCAGATTCTGTTACTCTTTCCATGGAAAAGGTGTGCCAGCTAGTATTAGGCCACACTCCACCAGAGCTATAGCCACATCCACAGCCTTTCTAAGAGGAGTGGCTACAAAGGACATTCTAGAGGCTGCTACATGGAGCTCCGTGCATACATTTACCAAACACTACAACCTGCCATTATACTCCAGATCCCGAGCAGGCTTTGCTTCGGCAGTCCTGCAGGGCCTTTTAGCTACACCATCCCTTGCTTAGATCCTACCACCCCCAGCTTGGCTATGGTATTCAACCCATATGTCAGGACTGCAGTTGCATTCTTGAAGTACATAGTACAGTTTTGTACCTACCATAAATGTAGATGTCCGATAGATATGCAACTGCAGTCAGGTTTACCCTCCCTTCTATCCCTCTGCTTTTTTCCTTGGGTCCATTCCCCCTTTCCTATATTAGCTGGGGATATCTGTTATGGTGTATCTGTTTATTACTGTTGTGCATGTCTGGAATTTTTGCTTATCCATTCACAAAATTTAGCCTTCCTTGGAGGGCACCTGGCATCTGGGGCAAGAAACACTGAAGAAGATGGCGTCGGCGGATGCCTTTATACCCCAGCCGCTCTGACGTCGGGGAGGAGGCGACATCAGCCGACTCCAGACCCAGACTTTGGAATCCGGCCGACCGAAGGGCTGCCTGAGGCAGAACAACCCATATGTCAGGACTGCAGTTGCATATCTATCGGACATCTACATTTATGGTAGGTACAAAACTGTACTTTCTCCTGAAGGTTTTGTAAATGAGATTCATATTCTTAAGGAATTGTTTTTGGAAAAAGGTTATCCTTCACACTTGTTTGATGCTTTGAGTCAGGAAGTAATAAACAACAGAGGAACCAAATACCCACCTTTGCTAGGGTCAGTACATAATATTAAACAAACTGAACAGATAGAAAGCCTTGAATCAGTAAATAATTGTATTCATACTTTTTCAACTAATTCCCATGAGGTAGAAAATATTATTTTCAAATATTGGCCTATACTTGCTACACATGAGGATCTAAAGCAGATGGTCTCCGAAGGTGCCCGTTTTATAAGAAAAAGAGGCACTAATTTAAAAGAGTTGTTTGAAAGAAAACAGAATCTAAAATTACACACAACTAAAACGAAGCTAGGCACATATAAATGTGGCAGCTGTAAACAGTGTAGTGTTATGATGAATCAGGATACAATTTATCTGCCCGCTAGAAAATTCTTATGTAGATGCACTGATTATTTTAATTGCGGTACTAAAGGGGTGGTTTTTTGGGTATCTGCACACACTGTTCCAGCTTTTATGTAGGAAAAACTGAGAGGCCTTTAAGAAGACGGATTTATGAGCATCTGTATGATGTCTCTAGATGTAAAGAAAGCAACGCTTTTTACAAACATTTTCAAAATTGTAGTAACATGAATCTGAGATTTATGGTTTTGGAGCAAGTTACACTGGATTTAAGGAGTGGTAACTGGGAGGCCTGGTTGGAATATCGAGAGCTCTATTGGCAACTGAAGTAAGATTCAACTAGACCTCCAGGGTTGAACAAAAGTGTTAATATTGGGAGTGTCCTGAAGTTAAGAAAGGCTAAACTTTAAAGGAGGAATTGATACTGTTTTAGAAGTATAATATAGACTGATATCTTAAGCTTTTATGGTTATTATTTTAAGCAGTTTAAGAACATTATTATAGATTATTCTGTGTGAAAGTTTATATATTATGCATTCGTTATTTAATTCATTGGTCATATAAAATGAAAGGCAACATTGAGAACGACAATAATAATAATGAATTTACAAAGTTCTTTTGGGTAGTATTATTGTATTTATTTATTTAATATTATTTTATATTTTTATTTATTATTATTTTTAATTTAAATATATTTATCGCAAAACTTAATTGAATATTTTAGCTAATAACTTAATTAAGTTTTTAATGACTTAATACAAGTCATGTGATTATAGATTTACTATTTAATAGGAAGGCATGGCTATGTCAGAAATTATACCTTGAAAAAGCCTGGTAGTGACCGGGTGGAAGCACTTGGATTATATGTGTGTATATCCTGTTTGTTTTTTTATTAAACGCTTGTGTTTTACTACAAAAAGTTTCTGGCTCCAGGTCCTGTTGCCATTGGATTTATCTCTTGTTACTGGCTGATTTTATTTCTTTTGGTGTATTTGGCATTTTTTTCATCCATAGCGGAAGGAACGGAGCAACTAAGTCCTATTGGTACACCCTCTATATCCAAGGGTAAAGCGGATGATGCACTTGTAACCAGAGCGGAGTTTAATCAAATTATGGTGCTTCTAACTCAACTTTCCAACTCCATTCAGGAACGTAGTAATGATGCTAATTCTGGACTACCATGCAACCAAATGCATTTCCCGGAAGCAAGCAAGAAGCGCGTCACTCCTTCAGCAACTATGGTGAGCAGTAATTCGAATGGCAAACCCGCGAACAATATAGAGGGAAGCAATGTCGTAATGGCGGGGCCGCTAACGAAATTAACAGCATCTCAAAGAGGCAGAATGGATAATACGCACAAGGACTTTAATTTTGATGTTTGGACTTGTCCCCAGTTTAACTTCCAACAAGGTACTGTTAATATTAACTCTAAGGAAGGTATTGAGGACAGCTTCAATACTTTCAGGGACAAACTATATTCATTAAAAAGTAATCAACTTGAAATAGATTACCTTAGGGAATGTGTGCAAGTCAAGTGTGCTCCGAAAGGCTTGCGCTTTTACAAATTCCCAAACAACGTTCAACCTGGGACTGTTTTTTATAATAAGCTTTGCGAGATTTTTGATAAAGCTGGACTGGAAATGTTGAATTTAATGATTAATGAGTATGAAAACAAAGCAGAAGTGTTGCAAAATGAATTAAATGTTCTTAATGAGAATGTAACGAAAGATATGAACTTTATTAGTGTTAAGAAAAATTATGAGAATGTATTCTTTGAAGTTGATCAATTTTGTAATAAGATTTTAAGTCGCAAAATAAGAAAACTTGAAAGAGACCTTATGGAATACAGGGATGGAATTGCTTACCCAATCCCTGGTGGGGGGGGGGGGGCGTGGGTCTAATAATAGTGTTATACCCCCCTAGTAGGACAGAAGGAACAAATGAAAATAACAGCCACTTGAGTAATGTGACTGAGCCACTTAGGAGAAGTGAAAGGATAGCAGAGAGGGGGAGAAAGCATTCTGTGCAGTATTTTCAGCATCCCCCCAGCAGAGGGGGGAGGGCATCGAGATATCAACAGCAGAATTGGACCAATTTTCACAGATGAGTTCAGGGGATTGTTACATTAATGCACTATAATCAGAATTATGTTGTAATAAGCAAATCACCCTTAGAAAAGGGAATTTTACTATTTTTAACTTTACAGAATTAACACCCACTCAAGAATATTTTGAGTTCTTCTCAAAAGGGTTTCATTTTGTTCCTATTCGTCTACTGAATATAACCAACATATTAATTGACCTAAAAATGTTTGTTAGGCAACTGAATCTCACAGTCGTTTTCAAAGGACAAATTAAACCTGACAGACTATTAACAAGATCAAGTACTTTCAACCCACCCACTCACCCCACTCTGAATGTGTTTGCGGAACTAGTAGAAAAAGAGATTAGGGAGATAAATATTGGTAGAATCAAAATGTATCGAAATGCTTTAAACGAAGGAGAAATGAAACTAGTGGAGCATTTAAAAAATGAACACTGTAGAGTAAAGAAACCAGATAAGGGAGGAGGGGTGGTTCTGATGTATGAAGTGGACTATGACTCTCATCTGTATAATATGTTGCAAGATCTAGAACAATATGAACTAGTTTCTAGAAATGAGGTTAATATTAGCATTCTAAAATTAGTTTTCTTTTATTTGATCATTTACTTCAAGGAGTTATTAATGAGCAGATTTATAACTTTCTTCATGTGGATAAGCCTAAGGCGCCGATGATTTTCGGTATTCCGAAAACCCATAAAGGACTAGACCCACTTAAGTTTAGACCCATTGTGTCAGGTTCAGGGAGTATTATGGAGCCGTTAGCTAAATTTATAGATGCAAAGTTGAAAGGATTTTTAACAACTGTTGTGCACATTTGTAAAGATTCTTGGGACTTTTTGAAGAGTATTAATCAGGCTTGGTTCAACCCACATCTCTTTATGGTCACCATTGATGTAGTTGAGCTTTTTCCTAGTATTCCACATTGTACGGGCCTTGATTGGTTTAGGGAAGTTTTGGTTTCAGAATCAGGGTTAGATAATAGAACAATTAATTTAATAGCTGAGTTTATAAAAATAGTGTTGGACAATAACTTTATTTTCTTTAACGGTGAATTTTATCGGCAAACAAAAGGTGTCGCAATGGGGACTCCATGTGCTACTATTTATGCAAACATGGTATTATATTACTGGGAACAAAAATATGTGTTTGCTAGTCCATGGAATAGTCATATAATACATTATAGAAGATACCTGGATGATATTTGTTTGTTATGGAACAGCACAGAACAAGATTTTCTAAGTTTTATAGACTATATTAATGCTAGTACATATTTTCTAAGCTTCACGTATAAAGTTGACAGGATGAATTGAATTATTTAGATATTACTTTAAGTAAGGATTATATTAATGCTAAATTTCAATCAAGGATTTTTTGGGAAGCTACGTTTTCTAACTCATTTTTGCATTTTACCAGTGGGCATCCTTTTTATCAAAAAAAGGGTGTTATTAAAGGACAGCTTATTAGAGCTTCCAGAATGTCCAGTTCTCCTGAAGGTTTTGTAAATGAGATTCATATTCTTAAGAAATTGTTTTTGGAAAAAGGTTATCCTTCACACTTATTTGATGCTTTGAGTCAGGAAGTAAAAAACAACAGAGAAACCAAATACCTACCTTTGCTAGGGTCAGTACATAATATTAAACAAACGGAACAGATAGAAAGCCTTAAATCAGTAAATAATTTTATTCATACTTTTTCAACTAATTCCCATGAGGTAGAAAATATTATTTTTAAATATTGGCCTATACTTGCTACACATGAGGATCTAAAGCAGATGGTCTCCGAAGGTGCCCGTTTTATAAGAAAATGAGGCACTAATTTAAAAGAGCTGTTTGAAAGAAAACAGAATCTGAAATTACACACAACTAAAACGAAGCTAGGCACATATAAATGTGGCAGCTGTAAACAGTGTAGTGTTATGATGAATCAGGATACAATTTATCTGCCCGCTAGAAAATTCTTATTTAGATGCACTGATTATTTTAATTGCGGTACTAAAGGGGTGGTTTATTTGGGTATCTGCACACACTGTTCCAGCTTTTATATAGGAAAAACTGAGAGGCCTTTAAGAAGACGGATTTATGAGCATCTGTATGATGTCTCTAGATGTAAAGAAAGCAACACTTTTTACAAACATTTTCAAAATTGTACTAACATGAATCTGAGATTTATGGTTTTAAAGCAAGTTATACCGGATTTAGGGGGTGGTAACTGGGAGACCCGGTTGGAATATCGAGAGCTCTATTGGCAACTGAAGTTAGATTCAACTAGACCTCCAGGGTTGAACAAAAGTGTTAATATTGGGAGTGTCCTGAAGTTAAGAAAGGCTAAACTTTAAAGGAGGAATTGATACTGTTTTAGAAGTATAATATAGACTGATATCTTACGCTTTTATGGTTATTATTTTAAGCAGTTTAAGAACATTATTATAGATTATTCTGTGTGAAAGTTTATATATTATGCATTCGTTATTTAATTCATTGGTCATATAAAATGAAAGGCAACATTGAGAACGACAATAATAATAATGAATTTACAAAGTTCTTTTGGGTAGTATTATTGTATTTATTTATTTAATATTATTTAATATTTTTTATTTATTATTATTTTTAATTTAAATATTATATTTATCATAAAGCTTAATTGAATATTTTAGCTAATAACTTAATTAAGTTTTTAATGACTTAATACAAGTCATGTGATTATAGATTTACTATTTAATAGGAAGGCATGGCTATGTCAGAAATTATACCTTGAAAAAGCCTGGTAGTGACCGGGTGAAAGCGCTTGGATTATATGTGTGTATATCCTGTTTGTTTTTTTATTAAACGCTTGTGTTTTACTACAAAACGTTTCTGGCTCCGGGTCCTGTTGCCATTGGATTTATCTCTTGTTACTGGCTGATTTTATTTCTTTTGGTGTATTTGGCATTTTTTTCATCCATGGCGGAAGGAACGGAGCAACTAAGTCCTATTGGTACACCCTCTATATTCAAGGGTAAAGCGGGTGATGCACCTGTAACCAGAGCGGAGTTTAATCAAATTATGGTGCTTCTAACTCAACTTTCCAACTCCATTCAGGAACGTAGTAATGATGCTAATTCTGGAGTGCCATGCTACCAAATGCATTTCCCTGAAGCAAGCAAGAAGCGCGTCACTCCTTCAGCAACTATGGTGAGCAGTAATTCGAATGGCAAACCCGCAAACAATATAGAGGGAAGCAATGGTGTAATGGCGGGGCTGCTAACGAAATTAACAGCGTCTCAAAGAGGCAGAATGGATAATACGCACAAGGACTTTAATTTTGATGTTTGGACTTGTCACCAGTTTCACTTCCAACAAGGTACTGTTAATATTAACTCTAAGGAAGGTATTGAGGACAGCTTCAATACTTTCAGGGACAAACTATATTCATTAAAAAGTAATCAACTTGAAATAGATTATCTTAGGGAATGTGTGCAAGTCAAGCATGCTCCGAAAGGCTTGCGCTTTTACAAATTCCCAAACAACGTTCAACCTGGGACTGCTTTTTATAAGAAGCTTTGCGAGATTTTTGGTAAAGTTGGACTGGAAATGTTGAATTTAATGATTAATGAGTATGAAAACAAAGCAGAAGTGTTGCAAAATGAATTAAATGTTCTTAATGAGAATGTAACGAAAGATATGAACTTTATTAGTGTTAAGAAAAATTATGAGAATGTATTCTTTGAAGTTGATCAATTTTGTAATAAGATTTTAAGTCGCAAAATAAGAAAACTTGAAAGAGACCTTATGGAATACAGGGATGGAATTGCTTACCCAATCCCTGGTAGGGGGGGACGTGGGTCTAATAATAGTGTTATACCCCCCTAGTAGGACAGAAGGAACAAATGAAAATAACAGCCACTTGAGTAATGTGACTGAGCCACTTAGGAGAAGTGAAAGGATAGCAGAGAGGGGGAGAAAGCATTCTGTGCAGGATTTTCAGCATCCCCCCAGCAGAGGGGGGAGGGCATTGAGATATCAACAGCAGAATTGGACCAGTTTTCACAGATGAGTTCAGGGGATTGTTACATTAATGCACTAGAATCAGAATTATGTTGTAATAAGCAAATCACCCTTAGAAAAGGGAATTTTACTATTTTTAACTTTACAGAATTAACACCCACTCAAGAATATTTTGAGCTCTTCTCAAAAGGGATTCATTTTGTTCCTATTCGTCCACTGAATATAACCAACACATTAATTGACCTAAAAATGTTTGTTAGGCAACTGAATCTCACAGTCGTTTTCAAAGGACAAATTAAACCTGACAGACTATTAACAAGATCAAGTACTTTCAACCCCCCCACTCACCCCACTCTGAATGTGTTTGAGGAACTAGTAGAAAAAGAGATTAGGGAGATAAATATTGTTAGAATCAAAATGTATCGAAATACTTTAAACGAAGGAGAAATGAAACTAGTGGAGCATTTAAAAAATTAACACTGTAGAGTAATGAAACCAGATAAGGGAGGAGGGGTGGTTCTGATGTATGAAGTGGACTATGACTCTCATCTGTATAATATGTTGCAAGATCTAGAACAATATGAACTAGTTTCTAGAAATGAGGTTAATATTGCGCATTCTAAAATTAGTTTTCTTTTATTTGATCATTTACTTCAAGGAGTTATTAATGAGCAGATTTATAACTTTCTTCATGTGGATAAGCCTAAGGCGCCGATGATTTTCAGTATTCCGAAAACCCATAAAGGACTAGACCCACTTAAGTTTAGACCCATTGTGTCAGGTTCAGGGAGTATTATGGAGCTGTTAGCTAAATTTATAGATGCAAAGTTGAAAGGATTTTTAACAACTGTTGTGCACATTTGTAAAGATTCTTGGGAATTTTTGAAGAGTATTAATCAGGCTTGGTTCAACCCACATCTCTTTATGGTCACCATTGATGTAGTTGAGCTTTTTCCTAGTATTCCACATTGTACGGGCCTTGATTGGTTTAGGGAAGTTTTGGTTTCAGAATCAGGGTTAGATAATAGAACAATTAATTTAATAGTTGAGTTTATAAAAATAGTGTTGGACAATAACTTTATTTTCTTTAACAGTGAATTTTGTCGGCAAACAAAAGGTGTTGCAATGGGGACTCCATGTGCTACTATTTATGCAAACATGGTATTATATTACTGGGAACAAAAATATGTGTTTGCTAGTCCATGGAATAGTCATATAATACATTATAGAAGATACCTGGATGATATTTGTTTGTTATGGAACAGCACAGAACAAGATTTTCTAAGTTTTATAGACTATATTAATGCTAGTACATATTTTCTAAGCTTCACTTATAAAGTTGACAGGATGAATTGAATTATTTAGATATTACTTTAAGTAAGGATTATATTAATGCTAAATTTCAATCAAGGATTTTTTGGGAAGCTACGTTTTCTAACTCATTTTTGCATTTTACCAGTGGGCATCCTTTTTATCAAAAAAAGGGTGTTATTAAAGGACAGCTTATTAGAGCTTCCAGAATGTCCAGTTCTCCTGAAGGTTTTGTAAATGAGATTCATATTCTTAAGGAATTGTTTTTGGAAAAAGGTTATCCTTCACACTTGTTTGATGCTTTGAGTCAGGAAGTAATAAACAACAGAGAAACCAAATACCTACCTTTGCTAGGGTCAGTACATAATATTAAACAAACGGAACAGATAGAAAGCCTTGAATCAGTAAATAATTTTATTCATACTTTTACAACTAATTCCCATGAGGTAGAAAATATTATTTTTAAATATTGGCCTATACTTGCTACACATGAGGATCTAAAGCAGATGGTCTCCGAAGGTGCCCGTTTTATAAGAAAAAGAGGCACTAATTTAAAAGAGCTGTTTGAAAGAAAACAGAATCTGAAATTACACACAACTAAAACGAAGCTAGACACATATAAATGTGGCAGCTGTAAACAGTGTAGTGTTATGATGAATCAGGATACAATTTATCTGCCCGCTAGAAAATTCTTATTTAGATGCACTGATTATTTTAATTGCGGTACTAAAGGGGTGGTTTATTTGGGTACCTGCACACACTGTTCCAGCTTTTATATAGGAAAAACTGAGAGGCCTGTAAGAAGACGGATTTATGAGCATCTGTATGATGTCTCTAGATGTAAAGAAAGCAACGCTTTTTACAAACATTTTCAAAATTGTACTAACATGAATCTGAGATTTATGGTTTTAAAGCAAGTTATACCGGATTTAGGGGGTGATAACTGGGAGACCCGGTTGGAATATCGAGAGCTCTATTGGCAACTGAAGTTAGATTCAACTAGACCTCCAGGGTTGAACAAAAGTGTTAATATTGGGAGTGTCCTGAACTTAAGAAAGGCTAAACTTTAAAGGAGGAATTGATACTGTTTTAGAAGTATAATATAGACTGATATCTTAAGCTTTTATGGTTATTATTTTAAGCAGTTTAAGAACATTATTATAGATTATTCTGTGTGAAAGTTTATATATTATGCATTCGTTATTTAATTCATTGGTCATATAAAATGAAAGGCAACATTGAGAACGACAAAAATAATAATGAATTTACAAAGTTCTTTCGGGTAGTATTATTGTATTTATGTATTTAATATTATTTTATATTTTTGTTTATTATTATTTTTAATTTAAATATGATATTTATCGCAAAACTTAATTGAATATTTTAGCTAATAACTTAATTAAGTTTTTAATGACTTAACACAAGTCATGTGATTATAGATTTACTATTTAATAGGAAGGCATGGCTATGTCAAAAATTATACCTTGAAAAACCCTGGTAGTGACCGGGTGAAAGCGCTTGGATTATATGTGTGTATATCCTGTTTGTTTTTTTATTAAACGCTTGTGTTTTACTTCAAAAAGTTTCTGGCTCCGGGTCCTGTTGTCATTGGATTTATCTCTTGTTACTGGCTGATTTTATTTCTTTTGGTGTATTTGGCATTTTTTTCATCCATGGCGGAAGGAACGGAGCAACTAAGTCTATTGGTACACCCTCTATATTCAAGGGTAAAGCGGATGATGCACCTGTAACCAGAGCGGAGTTTAATCAAATTATGGTGCTTCTAACTCAACTTTCCAACTCCATTCAGGAACGTAGTAATGATGCCAATTCTGGAGTGCCATGCTACCAAATGCATTTCCCTGAAGCAAGCAAGAAGCGCGTCACTCCTTCAGCAACTATGGTGAGCAGTAATTCGAATGGCAAACCCGCAAACAATATAGAGGGAATCAATGGTGTAATGGTGGGGCCGCTAACGAAATTAACAGCGTCTCAAAGAGGCAGAATGGATAATACGCACAAGGACTTTAATTTTGATGTTTGGACTTGTCACCAGTTTCACTTACAACAAGGTACTGTTAATATTAACTCTAAGGAAGGTATTGAGGACAGCTTCAATACTTTCAGGGACAAACTATGTTCATTAAAAAGTAATCAACTTGAAATAGATTACCTTAGGTAATGTGTGCAAGTCAAGCGTGCTCCGAAAGGCTTGCGCTTTTACAAATTCCCAAACAGTGTTCAACCTGGGACTGTTTTTTATAATAAGCTTTGCGAGATTTTTGATAAAGCTGGACTGGAAATGTTGAATTTAATGATTAATGAGTATGAAAACAAAGCAGAAGTGTTGCGAAATGAATTAAATGTTCTTAATGAGAATGTAACGAAAGATATGATGAACTTTATTAGTGTTAAGAAAAATTATGAGAATGTATTCTTTGAAGTTGATCAATTTTGTAATAAGATTTTAAGTCGCAAAATAAGAAAACTTGAAAAAGACCTTATGGAATACAGGGATGGAATTGCTTACCCAATCCCTGGTAGGGGGGGGCGTGGGTCTAATAATAGTGTTATACCCCCCTAGTAGGACAGAAGGAACAAGGAACAAATGAAAATAACAGCCACTTGAGTAATGTGACTGAGCACTTAGGAGAAGTGAAAGGATAGCAGAGAGGGGGAGAAATCATTCTGTGCAGGATTTTCAGCATCCCCCCAGCAGAGGGGGGAGGGCATCGAGATATCAACAGCAGAATTGGACCAATTTTCACAGATGAGTTCAGGGGATTGTTACATTAATGCACTAGAATCAGAATTATGTTGTAATAAGCAAATCACCCTTAGAAAAGGGAATTTTACTATTTTTAACTTTACAGAATTAACACCCACTCAAGAATATTTTGAGCTCTTCTCAAAAGGGTTTCATTTTGTTCCTATTCGTCCACTGAATATAACCAACACATTAATTGACTTAAAAATGTTTGTTAGGCAACTGAATCTCACAGTCGTTTTCAAAGGACAAATTAAACCTGACAGACTATTAACAAGATCAAGTACTTTCAACCCACCCACTCACCCCACTCTGAATGTGTTTGAGGAACTAGTAGAAAAAGAGATTAGGGAGATAAATATTGGTAGAATCAAAATGTATCGAAATACTTTAAACGAAGGAGAAATGAAACTAGTGGAGCATTTAAAAAATGAACACTGTAGAGTAATGAAACCAGATAAGGGAGGAGGGGTGGTTCTGATGTATGAAGTGGACTATGACTCTCATCTGTATAATATGTTGCAAGATCTAGAACAATATGAACTAGTTTCTAGAAATGAGGTTAATATTGCGCATTCTAAAATTAGATTTCTTTTATTTGATCATTTACTTCAAGGAGTTATTAATGAGCAGATTTATAACTTTCTTCATGTGGATATGCCTAAGGCGCTGATGATTTTCGGTATTCCGAAAACCCATAAAGGACTAGACCCACTTAAGTTTAGACCCATTGTGTCAGGTTCAGGGAGTATTATGGAGCCGTTAGCTAAATTTATAGATGCAAAGTTGAAAGGATTTTTAACAAATGTTGTGCACATTTGTAAAGATTCTTGGGACTTTTTGAAGAGTATTAATCAGGCTTGGTTCAACCCACATCTCTTTATGGTCACCATTGATGTAGTTGAGCTTTTTCCTAGTATTCCATATTGTATGGGCCTTGATTGGTTTAGGGAAGTTTTGGTTTCAGAATCAGGGTTAGATAATAGAACAATTAATTTAATAGTTGAGTTTATAAAAATAGTGTTGGTCAATAACTTTATTTTCTTTAATGGTGAATTTTATCGGCAAACAAATGGTGTCGCAATGGGGACTCCATGTGCTACTATTCATGCAAACATGGTATTATATTACTGGGAACAAAAATATGTGTTTGCTAGTCCATGGAATAGTCATATAATACATTATAGAAGATACCTGGATGATATTTGTTTGTTATGGAACAGCACAAAACAAGATTTTCTAAGTTTTATAGACTATATTAATGCTAGTACATATTTTCTAAGCTTCACTTATAAAGTTGATCAGGATGAATTGAATTATTTAGATATTACTTTAAGTAAGGATTATTATAATGCTAAATTTCAATCAAGGATTTTTTGGAAAGCTACGTTTTCTAACTCATTTTTGCAATTTACCAGTGGGCATCCTTTTTATCAAAAAAAGGTTGTTATTAAAGGACAGCTTATTAGAGCTTCCAGAATGTCCAGCTCTCCTGAAGGTTTTGTAAATGAGATTCATATTCTTAAGGAATTGTTTTTGGAAAAAGGTTATCCTTCACACTTGTTTGATGCTTTGAGTCAGGAAGTAATAAACAACAGAGAAACCAAATACCAACCTTTGCTAGGGTCAGTACATAATATTAAACAAACGGAACAGATAGAAAGCCTTGAATCAGTAAATAATTTTATTCATACTGTTTCAACTAATTCCCATGAGGTAGAAAATATTATTTTTAAATATTGGCCTATACTTGCTACACATGAGGATCTAAAGCAGATTGTCTCCGAAGGTGCCCGTTTTATAAGAAAAAGAGGCACTAATTTAAAAGAGCTGTTTGAAAGAAAACAGAATCTGAAATTACACACAACTAAAACGAAGCTAGGCACATATAAATGTGGCAGCTGTAAACAGTGTAGTGTTATGATGAATCAGGATACAATTTATCTGCCCGCTAGAAAATTCTTATGTAGATGCACTGATTATTTTAATTGCGGTACTAAAGGGGTGGTTTTTTGGGTATCTGCACACACTCTTCCAGCTTTTATGTAGGAAAAACTGAGAGTCCTTTAAGAAGACGGATTTATGAGCATCTGTATGATGTCTCTAGATGTAAAGAAAGCAACGCTTTCAAAATTGTAGTAACATGAATCTGAGATTAATGGTTTTGGAGCAAGTTACACTGGATTTAAGGGGTGGTAACTGGGAGGCCTGGTTGGAATATCGAGAGCTCTATTGGCAACTGAAGTTAGATTCAACTAGACCTCCAGGGTTGAACAAAAGTGTTAATATTGGGAGTGTCCTGAAGTTAAGAAAGGCTAAACTTTAAAGGAGGAATTGATACTGTTTTAGAAGTATAATATAGACTGATATCTTAAGCTTTTATGGTTATTATTTTAAGCAGTTTAAGAACATTATTATAGATTATTCTGTGTGAAAGTTTATATATTATGCATTCGTTATTTAATTCATTGGTCATATAAAATGAAAGGCAACATTGAGAACGACAATAATAATAATGAATTTACAAAGTTCTTTTGGGTAGTATTATTGTATTTATTTATTTAATATTATTTAATATTTTTTATTTATTATTATTTTTAATTTAAATATTATATTTATCGCAAAGCTTAATTGAATATTTTAGCTAATAACTTAATTAAGTTTTTAATGACTTAATACAAGTCATGTGATTATAGATTTACTATTTAATAGGAAGGCATGGCTATGTCAGAAATTATACCTTGAAAAAGCCTGGTAGTGACCGGGTGAAAGCGCTTGGATTATATGTGTGTATATCCTGTTTGTTTTTTTATTAAACGCTTGTGTTTTACTACAAAAAGTTTCTGGCTCCGGGTCCTGTTGCCATTGGATTTATCTCTTGTTACTGGCTGATTTTATTTCTTTTGGTGTATTTGGCATTTTTTTCATCCATGGCGGAAGGAACGGAGCAACTAAGTCCTATTGGTACACCCTCTATATTCAAGGGTAAAGTGGATGATGCACCTGTAACCAGAGCGGAGTTTAATCAAATTATGGTGCTTCTAACTCAACTTTCCAACTCCATTCAGGAACGTAGTAATGATCCTAATTCTGGAGTGCCATGCAACCAAATGCATTTCCCGGAAGCAAGCAAGAAGCGCATCACTCCTTCAGTAACTATGGTGAGCAGTAATTCCAATGGCAAACCCGCGAACAATATAGAGGGAAGCAATGGTGTAATGGCGGGGCCGCTAACGAAATTAACAGCATCTCAAAGAGGCAGAATGGATAATACGCACAAAGACTTTAATTTTGATGTTTGGACTTGTCACCAGTTTCACTTCCAACAAGGTACTGTTAATATTAACTCTAAGGAAGGTATTGAGGACAGCTTCGATACTTTCAGGGACAAACTATATTCATTAAAAAGTAATCAACTTGAAATAGATTACCTTAGGGAATGTGTGCAAGTCAAGCGTGCTCCGAAAGGCTTGCGCTTTTACAAATTCCCAAACAACGTTCAACCTGGGACTGTTTTTTATAATAAGCTTTGCGAGATTTTTGATTAAGCTGGACTGGAAATGTTGAATTTAATGATTAATGAATATGAAAACAAAGCAGAAGTGTTGCGAAATGAATTAAATGTTCTTAATGAGAATGTAACGAAAGATATGAACTTTATTAGTGTTAAGAAAAATTATGAGAATGTATTCTTTGAAGTTGATCAATTTTGTAATAAGATTTTAAGTCGCAAAATAAGAAAACTTGAAAGAGACCTTATGGAATACAGGGATGGAATTGCTTACCCAATCCCTGGTAGGGGGGGACGTGGGTCTAATAATAGTGTTATACCCCCCTAGTAGGACAGAAGGAACAAATGAAAATAACAGCCACTTGAGTAATGTGACTGAGCCACTTAGGAGAAGTGAAAGGATAGCAGAGAGGGGGAGAAAGCATTCTGTGCAGGATTTTCAGCATCCCCCCAGCAGAGGGGGGAGGGCATCGAGATATCAACAGCAGAATTGGACCAATTTTCACAGATGAGTTCAGGGGATTGTTACATTAATGCACTAGAATCAGAATTATGTTGTAATAAGCAAATCACCCTTAGAAAAGGGAATTTTACTATTTTTAACTTTACAGAATTAACACCCACTCAAGAATATTTTGAGCTCTTCTCAAAAGGGATTCATTTTGTTCCTATTCGTCCACTGAATATAACCAACACATTAATTGACCTAAAAATGTTTGTTAGGCAACTGAATCTCACAGTCGTTTTCAAAGGACAAATTAAACCTGACAGACTATTAACAAGATCAAGTACTTTCAACCCACCCACTCACCCCACTCTGAATGTGTTTGAGGAACTAGTAGAAAAAGAGATTAGGGAGATAAATATTGGTAGAATCAAAATGTATCGAAATACTTTAAACGAAGGAGAAATGAAACTAGTGGAGCATTTAAAAAATGAACACTGTAGAGTAATGAAACCAGATAAGGGAGGAGGGGTGGTTCTGATGTATGAAGTGGACTATGACTCTCATCTGTATAATATGTTGCAAGATCTAGAACAATATGAACTAGTTTCTAGAAATGAGGTTAATATTGCGCATTCTAAAATTAGTTTTCTTTTATTTGATCATTTACTTCAAGGAGTTATTAATGAGCAGATTTATAACTTTCTTCATGTGGATAAGCCTAAGGCGACGATGATTTTCGGTATTCCAAAAACCCATAAAGGACTAGACCCACTTAAGTTTAGACCCATTGTGTCAGGTTCAAGGAGTATTATGGAGCCGTTAGCTAAATTTATAGATGCAAAGTTGAAAGGATTTTTAACAACTGTTGTGCACATTTGTAAAGATTCTAGGGACTTTTTGAAGAGTATTAATCAGGCTTGGTTCAACCCACATCTCTTTATGGTCACCATTGATGTAGTTGAGCTTTTTCCTAGTATTCCACATTGTACGGGCCTTGATTGGTTTAGGGAAGTTTTGGTTTCAGAATCAGGGTTAGATAATAGAACAATTAATTTAATAGTTGAGTTTATAAAAATAGTGTTGTACAATAACTTTATTTTCTTTAACGGTGAATTTTATCGGCAAACAAAAGGTGTCGCAATGGGGACTCCATGTGCTACTATTTATGCAAACATGGTATTATATTACTGGGAACAAAAATATGTGTTTGCTAGTCCATGGAATAGTCATATAATACATTATAGAAGATACCTGGATGATATTTGTTTGTTATGGAACAGCACAGAACAAGATTTTCTAAGTTTTATAGACTATATTAATGCTAGTACATATTTTCTAAGCTTCACTTATAAAGTTGATCGGGATGAATTGAATTATTTAGATATTACTTTAAGTAAGGATTATATTAATGCTAAATTTCAATCAAGGATTTTTTGGAAAGCTACGTTTTCTAACTCATTTTTGCATTTTACCAGTTGGCATCCTTTTTATCAAAAAAGGGTGTTATTAAAGGACAGCTTATTAGAGCTTCCAGAATGTCCAGTTCTCCTGAAGGTTTTGTAAATGAGATTCATATTCTTAAGGAATTGTTTTTGGAAAAAGGTTATCCTTCACACTTGTTTGATGCTTTGAGTCAGGAAGTAATAAACAACAGAGAAACCAAATACCTACCTTTGCTAGGGTCAGTACATAATATTAAACAAATGGAACAGATAGAAAGCCTTGAATCAGTAAATAATTTTATTCATACTTTTTCAACTAATTCCCATGAGGTAGAAAATATTATTTTTAAATATTGGCCTATACTTGCTACACATGAGGATCTAAAGCAGATGGTCTCCGAAGGTGCCCGTTTTATAAGAAAAAAAGGCACTAATTTAAAAGAGCTGTTTGAAAGAAAACAGAATCTGAAATTACACACAACTAAAACGAAGCTAGGCACATATAAATGTGGCAGCTGTAAACAGTGTAGTGTTATGATGAATCAGGATACAATTTATCTGCCCGCTAGAAAATTCTTATTTAGATGCACTGATTATTTTAATTGCGGTACTAAAGGGGTGATTTATTTGGGTATCTGCACACACTGTTCCAGCTTTTATATAGGAAAAACTGAGAGGCCTTTAAGAAGATGGATTTATGAGCATCTGTATGATGTCTCTAGATGTAAAGAAAGCAACGCTTTTTACAAACATTTTCAAAATTGTACTAACATGAATCTGAGATTTATGGTTTTAAAGCAAGTTATACCGGATTTTGGGGGTGGTAACTGGGAGACCCGGTTGGAATATCGAGAGCTCTATTGGCAACTGAAGTTAGATTCAACTAGACCTCCAGGGTTGAACAAAAGTGTTAATATTGGGAGTGTCCTGAAGTTAAGAAAGGCTAAACTTTAAAGGAGGAATTGATACTGTTTTAGAAGTATAATATAGACTGATATCTTAAGCTTTTATGGTTATTATTTTAAGCAGTTTAAGAACATTATTATAGATTATTCTGTGTGAAAGTTTATATATTATGCATTCGTTATTTAATTAATTGGTCATATAAAATGAAAGGCAACATTGAGAACGACAATAATAATAATGAATTTACAAAGTTCTTTTGGGTAGTATTATTGTATTTATTTATTTAATATTATTTAATATTTTTTATCTATTATTATTTTTAATTTAAATATTATATTTATCGCAAAGCTTAATTGAATATTTTAGCTAATAACTTAATTAAGTTTTTAATGACTTAATACAAGTCATGTGATTATAGATTTACTATTTAATAGGAAGGCATGGCTATGTCAGAAATTATACCTTGAAAAAGCCTGGTAGTGACCGGGTGAAAGCGCTTGGATTATATGTGTATATATCCTGTTTGTTTTTTTATTAAACGCTTGTGTTTTACTACAAAAAGTTTCTGGCTCCGGGTCCTGTTGCCATTGGATTTATCTCTTGTTACTGGCTGATTTTATTTCTTTTGGTGTATTTGGCATTTTTTCATCCATGGCGGAAGGAACGGAGCAACTAAGTCCTATTGGTACACCCTCTATATTCAAGGGTAAAGTGGATGATGCACCTGTAACCAGAGCGGAGTTTAATCAAATTATGGTGCTTCTAACTCAACTTTCCAACTCCATTCAGGAACGTAGTAATGATGCTAATTCTGGAGTGCCATGCAACCAAATGCATTTCCCGGAAGCAAGCAAGAAGCGCGTCACTCCTTCAGCAACTATGGTGAGCAGTAATTCGAATGGCAAACCCACGAACAATATAGAGGGAAGCAATGGTGTAATGGCGGAGCCGCTAACGAAATTAACAGCGTCTCAAAGAGGCAGAATGGATAATACGCACAAGGACTTTAATTTTGATGTTTGGACTTGTCACCAGTTTCACTTCCAACAAGGTACTGTTAATATTAACTCTAAGGAAGGTATTGAGGACAGCTTCAATACTTTCAGGGACAAACTATATTCATTAAAAAGTAATCAACTTGAAATAGATTACCTTAGGGAATGTGTGCAAGTCAAGCGTGCTCCGAAAGGCTTGCGCTTTTACAAATTCCCAAACAACGTTCAACCTGGGACTGTTTTTTATGATAAGCTTTGCGAGATTTTTGATAAAGCTGGACTGGAAATGTTGAATTTAATGATTAATGAGTATGAAAGCAAAGCAGAAGTGTTGCGAAATGAATTAAATGTTCTTAATGAGAATGTAACGAAAGATATGAACTTTATTAGTGTTAAGAAAAATTATGAGAATGTATTCTTTGAAGTTGATCAATTTTGTAATAAGATTTTAAGTCGCAAAATAAGAAAACTTGAAAGAGACCTTATGGAATACAGGGATGGAATTGCTTACCCAATCCCTGGTAGGGGGGGACGTGGGTCTAATAATAGTGTTATACCCCCCTAGTAGGACAGAAGGAACAAATGAAAATAACAGCCACTTGAGTAATGTGACTGAGCCACTTAGGAGAAGTGAAAGGATAGCAGAGAGGGGGAGAAAGCATTCTGTGCAGGATTTTCAGCATCCCCCCAGCAGAGGGGGGAGGGCATCGAGATATCAACAGCAGAATTGGACCAATTTTCACAGATGAGTTCAGGGGATTGTTACATTAATGCACTAGAATCAGAATTATGTTGTAATAAGCAAATCACCCTTAGAAAAGGGAATTTTATTATTTTTAACTTTACAGAATTAACACCCACTCAAGAATATTTTGAGCTCTTCTCAAAAGGGTTTCATTTTGTTCCTATTCGTCCACTGAATATAACCAACACATTAATTGACCTAAAAATGTTTGTTAGGCAACTGAATCTCACAGTCGTTTTCAAAGGACAAATTAAACCTGACAGACTATTAACAAGATCAAGTACTTTCAACCCACCCACTCACCCCACTCTGAATGTGTTTGAGGAACTAGTAGAAAAAGAGATTAGGGAGATAAATATTGGTAGAATCAAAATGTATCGAAATACTTTAAATGAAGGAGAAATGAAACTAGTGGAGCATTTAAAAAATGAACACTGTAGAGTAATGAAACCAGATAAGGGAGGAGGGGTGGTTCTGATGTATGAAGTGGACTATGACTCTCATCTGTATAATATGTTGCAAGATCTAGAACAATATGAACTAGTTTCTAGAAATGAGGTTAATATTGCGCATTCTAAAATTAGTTTTCTTTTATTTGATCATTTACTTCAAGGAGTTATTAATGAGCAGATTTATAACTTTCTTCATGTGGATAAGCCTATAGGCCGATGATTTTCGGTATTCCGAAAACCCATAAAGGACTAGACCCACTTAAGTTTAGACCCATTGTGTCAGGTTCAGGGAGTATTATGGAGCCATTAGCTAAATTTATAGATGCAAAGTTGAAAGGATTTTTAACAACTGTTGTGCACATTTGTAAAGATTCTAGGGACTTTTTGAAGAGTATTAATCAGGCTTGGTTCAACCCACATCTCTTTATATTCACCATTGATGTAGTTGAGCTTTTTCCTAGTATTCCACATTGTACGGGCCTTGATTGATTTAGGGAAGTTTTGGTTTCAGAATCAGGGTTAGATAATAGAATGATTAATTTATTAGTTGAGTTTATAAAAATAGTGTTGGACAATAACTTTATTTTCTTTAACGGTGAATTTTATCGGCAAACAAAAGGTGTCGCAATGGGGACTCCATGTGCTACTATTTATGCAAACATGGTATTATATTACTGGGAACAAAAATATGTGTTTGCTAGTCCATGGAATAGTCATATAATACATTATAGAAGATACCTGGATGATATTTGTTTGTTATGGAACAGCACAGAACAAGATTTTCTAAGTTTTATAGACTATATTAATGCTACTACATATTTTCTAAGCTTCACTTATAAAGTTGATCCGGATGAATTGAATTATTTAGATATTACTTTAAGTAAGGATTATATTAATGCTAAATTTCAATCAAGGATTTTTTGGAAAGCTACGTTTTCTAACTCATTTTTGCATTTTACCAGTAGGCATCCTTTTTATCAAAAAAAGGGTGTTATTAAAGGACAGCTTATTAGAGCTTCCAGAATGTCCAGTTCTCCTGAAGGTTTTTGTAAATGAGATTCATATTCTTAAGGAATTGTTTTTGGAAAAAGGTTATCCTTCACACTTGTTTGATGCTTTGAGTCAGGAAGTAATAAACAACAGAGAAACCAAGTACCTACCTTTGCTAGGGTCAGTACATAACATTAAACAAACGGAACAGATAGAAAGACTTGAATCAGTAAATAATTTTATTCATACTTTTTCAACTAATTCCCATGAGGTAGAAAATATTATTTTTAAATATTGGCCTATACTTGCTACACATGAGGATCTAAAGCAGATGGTCTCCGAAGGTTCATAGGTTCATAGGTTCATACTAGGCTATCTGCCCAAGGGCATTTATAAGCCTAGCCCATAGTTATGTGGCTTTCGCCACCCCTTTAGTTTGAATAAAAACTAGGTGCCCGTTTTATAAGAAAAAGAGGCACTAATTTAAAAGAGCTGTTTGAAAGAAAACAGAATCTGAAATTACACACAACTAAAACGAAGCTAGGCACATATAAATGTGGCAGCTGTAAACAGTGTAGTGTTATGATGAATCAGGATACAATTTATCTGCCCGCTAGAAAATTCTTATTTAGATGCACTGATTAGGCATGGCTATGTCAGAAATTATACCTTGAAAAAGCATGGTAGTGACCGGGTGAAAGCGCTTGGATTATATGTGTGTATATCCTGTTTGGTTTTGTATTAAACGCTTGTGTTTTACTACAAAAAGTTTCTGGCTCCGGGTCCTGTTGCCATTGGATTTATCTCTTGTTACTATCTAAATAGATTAACCATTTAAAAGTGTAAAGCTTTTCACTCTAGGTTTTATTTATTTATTTATTTTTTTTTGGTTGTCAGTTTTACTATGCATTGTGTGAGCAGTTATGTCTGTATATAGGTGTGATTTCCACACATTATTATTTTTCTTTATATTTGTTGACTGCATTAGGGTGGGCATTTTTTCTGATATACAGGATTTATTTAAAACTGCGTGGTAATTTCCCGGCCAGTCTTTCCATAAGACCCTTTATACAGATTAAGCAAGTATTTGTACTGTATATGACCACAATGGGTATTTGGCTTCACTTTTCAAATCCAGACATTGCAGTGCAACATAAGAAGATTGCTGAACTCTTGAGTGTGCCATTATTTGAACAAGATGTTAAAATGAAACCCTATCTACACCAGCTGGTAGTAGCTCAGTTGGATGTAAAACATCCCACTTTAGTTATCAACAAGAGTAGAGGAATTTTCCCAATAACTGTGCAACCCCCCCCCCCCCCCCCCACCATGCTAACTTAGGTCGTCACTGAAAATAAGCCATAGGTTTACTGGAACTAACCTGGTCAACAAAATATACATAATTTATGCATATGTGTATCTGTTAGCTGAACATCTCTGATTTTGACTCATATTTTGCCCTGTCTCTCATTTTTCTGTTAACTCAGTGAGGATTAGTCACTCAGTATACCAGTCATTACAGTGTCTTACTTCTTAGTCTTCAAAGAAAGTGTGTTAATATAAAATATGTTCTGTTAGCTTTCAGGGTGAATTGTTTTAATTTTTTTTTGTTTTATTTTGGCCTCCAGACCCCATTACTGTTTGGTTTTGCCCTAGATTTCTTTGCAAAGAAACTGAGAGCTTTATTGACTGCATGCTGTGTGTGGTGTGTGTGTGTGTGTGTGTGTGTGTGTGTGTGTGTGTGTGTGTGTGTGTGTGTGTGTGTGTGTGTGTGTGTGTGTGTGTGTGTGTGTGTGTGTGTGTGTGTGTGTGTGTGTGTATGTAATCTACAAGTGTAGTACCTCGCAATTAGTTCTGCGCAGCTTTGGGTGTGCGGTCATTGACTGGCACGCCAAATGGGCGGGGATATCGAAGAAGACTGACAGGCATGCTAATTGACTTGTCAGTTTGTGCAAACTGCTAAATATTCAGGCACTCAACAAACTTCATCCTCTGATAAATTCTTACTTTTTCTAATTTGCCCCCTGCACCCCCACACACACACACCCCTGCTGCCTTGCAAGCACCACTCCTTAAAGCCGTTAAAATGTAGCAGTATCATTTCGAGAAATGTTGTGAACTCTGCCCGATTGACTGACTGAAAGGTGATTTACTGCACACTTTTTAGTTTAAATGTCCCTGATAAAACATTTCATTTTTGGTACTGAATGAAGGTGATTTACTGCACGCATTTTAGTTTTAATGTCCCTGATAAAACATTTCATTTTTGGCACTGAATGAAGTTTTATGTCCCTAATACAACATTACATTAATGTCATTTGGTTTGCTATCGGCACAGATGCTGAATATTAATTACATTCCACTCTGCACACTGTTGAATAATCATACTGCTGCTGCCTCCACAGGGCTGGAGGTGTGTTTGGGGCGGGTTTTGCTACTGCGCATCCTGCGAGGTACTACACTTGTGTGTGTGTGTGTGTGTGTGTGTGTGTGTGTGTGTGTGTGTGTGTGTGTGTGTGTGTCTATGTCTATGTATGGGATGCATACTTTATATATGTATATTGTGCATGCATGAAGTTTTGTGCTGATTGACAGTAAAGGACCGGGATGTGAATGTTTTGCTGTAGCTTCAGGATAATGATCTTGGTATCTGCAGTCCACATTGATATACTTAGTGGTATAATCTAATTCACTGGATTACATCTCAAAGTACCGTCCCGTGGATTTTGCACATGATGCTGCATGATAATACTGATTGAAAGGCGTGAGTGACAAGGGTCCATGATTGGCCATGTGCATGACTTGTCAAAACATTTAAAAAAAAACTTCTTTCATGTTTAACTGCAGCAGCTGCTTGCTATAATTTATGCCCTACAAAGTGCTAAAACACTTTAGTTTACAGTGCAAGTGCAGTTATTCAAATACAGGTATTGCCTTGAAGAATTTTCTTGAATGGCGGAAGCCATGGAACTTTTTTGGCTAGGCTTATATAGGCCCCAGGGCTGATAGCCTAGTACCTACCAATGAACTTATAAGAACGATCTTCAGTCAGTTATGCTGCTTAGTACTTCATGGCTGGGGCGGCTGCCCCTTTACCCCACGACAGCTACGTTTCTGTGTACATGTAAGAAGATATTTTATATCATATGATGGAGATAGAATTGTAAAAGTTTTATTTACACATTACAGCATTGGTTCAACAGAGCTTTAGAAGGGACTTCATTTACTATGAAAGCTGACACCCATTGATTTTGGTTCTTACCTGCTTGATGTGATATATGCTTAGACCACCCTTTTTGTATCAGGAATATGATGCTTCCCTGAACAAGCTCTTGTTCGGTATATTTTTGAAATTGTGTAGTGTGCCTTCTTGTCTGGTTTCAGATGTAGGTGATTCCATATTGCTGGGGTCAGTTTAGAGAAGGCTGTTTTAACAGTGGTGGTTTTGAATCTGTCAACATACCATTAATATTGGTATATGCTTAGACCACCCTTTTTGTATCAGGAATATGATGCTTCCCTGAACAAGCTCTTGTTTGGTATATTTTTGAAATTGTGTAGTGTGCCTTCTTGTCTGGTTTCAGGTGTAGGTGATTCCATATTTCTGGGGTCAGTTTAGAGAAGGCTGTTTTAACAGTGGTGGTTTTGAATCTGTCAACATACCATTAATATTGGGTAATGTGATTGCGCTTTTTAATGACCTCTATGACTATAAGCTAATTATTAAAAGCATTTAAACCAAGAATTTTATTAGCATATTATTAGCTTGTGCTGTAGAAGTCTTCCCAATAGTTAGTCTAATCTGTAAAACCAATATCTGAAATTTAGAGGACAGGATCATTTCCAGCTTAATGTTTTATGTTTTCAGCTGAACATATGGTACAGGGTACACAGAAGTGCTTAAACAGCTGTTGATGAGTATAGAGTATACAGGTGCACAGAAATGTTGGCTGATTATAGGGACTACAGGAGTACCTAAAATGCTGCTGATGAGTATAGGGTGTGCAGGTTTATATAAACAGCAGAGGATGAGTATAGGGTGTGCAGGTTTATATAAACAGCAGAGAATGAGTATAGAGTGTGTAGGAGTACATAAACTGCTGACGTACCGGCTGATGACAAAAAGAGTAGCACTGGTAATCAGTGAGCATGCCTTTTTTTTTTTTGTACTTAACAACAACAACAACTACTTCTGGTAGGCAATCTATGAAGAGTGGACACATTTGCAGGACAAACTATGTACTCCATTTGCTGCCACCTGGCCATGATTTCACAGACTGTTACCATTCCTCTTAACTGATTTGAAGAGTGTTCCTGTTACTGTTTCATATTTTTGTCCCCTCTCTTGTAAAATCGTTGTAATTTTTAAAAATTTACCAGAAAAATCAGTCAGGCAATATTGTCAGGCATTAGATTTTCATGCTTCTTACTCATCAGGGAGTACAGGTGTATATAAACTGCTGCTGCCGATAAGCCTAGGGAGTTTGGGCATATAATAAATGCTGATGGTGCTAATAGGGTATAAAGGTATACATAAACAGCTGCTGAGGAGTATGGCCAGCTTTATGCAAAGGCAAATTGGTCACCATTCATCTAAGTGTTCTTTACTGTGTGGCCTATTAGTGGAAATGGTTCAGTCAGACGAGAGCATATGCATGTATGTTCTCGAGTGCCATCAGGGATATATCTGTGATAACCTGCACTGCAAGGTGCATATGCACCCATAGGATATGTATATAATGGACATGTAGCAGATTATGTAACATGTGGTGCAGAAAATAGCTCCAGGCACATGTCCCACTGGCAGAGGCCCCAGCACAACAGGTCAAATCATACCAGATGTCAGTGGGTCACATTTAACCCATGGCTGTGACACCATATTCAAATGCACAATGGATTTAGAATCCATCTGGATTGTCAGGATGAGAGATGATTCAGGGCATGGCCTCATTGAGTCAGTACCCATTAGACGCCGGCGTAAAAGTAGAGCCCTTTTAGGTTCATAGGTTCATAGGTAGGTACTAGGCTATCAGCCCAAGGGCCTACGTAAGCCAAGCCAGCAAGGTTCCATAGCTTACACCACCCAAGAAAGTTATTTTCCTGTGCCACTGTCCAGCAGAGACACAGAAGTGATCCCCGGGGTGTATTTCCTATTTCCCATCCACTCATCAAGATTTTTCTTGAAGAGTGCTAATGAAGAACTTTGCTTGACATAGATGGGTAGCTTGTTCCAGAGTATAGGAAGTTTCTGGGACAGGAATCTATCCCTCCAGCATGTCCTGTTTATTGTGGTGAAAAGGTTTAGGTCCCTAGAGCGGAGGGATTGGGATTTCTTTAGGTGTAGCATGTCCAACAGCTCTGGGTTTGACATAGCTTTATATGTTAGGCAGAGATCACCTCGGAGTAGGCGATATGCTACGGAGTAAAGCTGGAGTTTTTTGAGGCGGTCAGTGTAGGGCATTTGTTTGAGGCCAGTAATCCTCTTTGTGAGGTACTTCTGTGGCCTTTCCAGCTGCTGCAGATGTCTTGTGAGGTACATTCCAAAAGGGGCGTTGCACTCTATAATGGGTCTAATGAGTGATGAGTAGAGGGGAACAATGACCTCTTTTTTCCTGGATGAGAACCCTTTTATGATGAGGTGTGCCATGTCGAAGGACTTCCTGACTACTGTGGCAATGTGACTTTCAAAGGAGAGACTACTCTCCACCTGGGTCCCAAGGTCTCTTATCATGCATTTGGTGTTAAGTAGATTGCTGCCTATGTTGCTTGGTTCATGGGTACAGAGTTTTTACCAAAGGGGATGACACTGCACATTTTGGCATTGAGCTTGAGGCCATGGCTCTGACACCAGGCATCTGTCTCAGTGAGGCCCTTCTGTAGGATGTCCACATCATTTGGGGACTTGACTATGGCTCCTAGTTTGCAGTCATCTGCGACTTCGTTAGCCAGAGGCCTTCTGTGTTAGCCTGTACTTCAGAGAAGTAGATACCAAACAGGAGAGGTCCCAGGACGGAACCCTGTGGTACTCCACTTGTCACTGCTTTGAGGTCAGATTTGGAGTCTGCAACTTTTACAGTGTGGGTTCTGTCAGTGAGCCAGTTGGCAACCCATCTTGTGACGTAGGGATTTATACCTAGTTTAGTGTGTTTAGCTATAATTCCAGAATGGGGGATGGTGTCGAAAGCCTTGGCAAGGTCAAGATAGACTGTGTGAACCACCTTACCATCATCCACGGCTTTGGTCACTGCCTCAAAGAAGTTGATCATGTTCAGGAGGCATGATCTGCCTTTCACAAACCCGAACTGGGTGGGATCCAGAGTTTGGAGGTTACCAAAGTCTTTGTTTATGAGTTCCATGATGACACGTTCCATGACCTTGCAGACCAGGCTCGTCAGGCTAATAGGTCGATAGTTCCCGAGATCAGTGGTGACTCCCCCTTTGTGGAGTGGGATAACTGTTGCTGTGCACCATTCAGTGGGCACAAAGCCTGATGCGAGGCTATTATTGGTGCTTAAGTGGGGAGCCAGTTCGTTCTGAAGTTCGTGTAAAACGCAGCCTGGGATATTGTCCAGTCCCATTGCTGTCTTTTTGGCTTTACAGAGTACATCTTTTACCTGCATAACTGTGATTACAGGGACTCTGCATTCTTCCTGTATAGATATGGGCTCTTTAGGGGGTGAGAGGGGGGTAAAGTTAGTACTGAACCTATCTGCCAGGATGTTGGCAATATCAGTTGGTTCTGTAATTTTCATGCCTTTGTGGTGTAACTCAGAGCAGATCTGGGTGTTGCCATCTAAATTCTTGACATAGCTATAGAATGCTTTGTGGTTGTCCTTGGATTTAGTGGCGATTTTGTTTTCGTAGCTAGCTTTGGAGGATCTTATAAGGGATCTCAGCTTCTTACTGAGGCTGACCAGGGAGCTCCTCCATTCATGGGATTTTACTCTCTTTTGCAACAGTTTCTTCCTTTTGTTCATAGGTTCATAGGTTCATACTAGGCTATCTGCCCTAGGGCGTTTATAAGCCTAGCCAGAGTTGTGTGGCTTTCACCACCACTTAGGTTGAAGAATACTATACCCATTAGTTTGCCGTGCCTCTGTCCAGCAGTGATACAGAGA
The DNA here is from genome assembly GCF_019279795.1 of Protopterus annectens. Lineage (NCBI taxonomy): Eukaryota > Metazoa > Chordata > Ceratodontiformes > Protopteridae > Protopterus > Protopterus annectens. The sequence goes on from NC_056735.1 coordinate 1,122,080,564, forward strand.
TGATCCCCGGGGTAAACCTACGATCTCCCATCCACTGGTCAAGATTCCTCTTGAACAGAGCCAGCGAGGTGCTCTGTCTCACATGGATCGGGATTCTGTTCCACAGCATAGGGAGTCTCTGGGTGATGAATCTGTCCCTCCAGCACGTCCTATTTATATCCGTGTTGAGGTTTAAGTCTCTTGCTCTTGTGGCTCTGGTGGATTTGGATTTTTTTGAGGTGGAGCATGTCCATTAATTCCGGGTTGGACATGGCCTTGTATGTCAGGCACAGGTCACCTCTGAGCAGATGGTATGCGACTGAATAGAGCTGGAGTTTCTTCAGTCGGGCAGCATATGGCATATTTTTGAGCCCCTTTATCCTTTTGGTGAGGAACTTTTGGGGTCTTTCCAATTGCTGCAGGTTTCGGGTAAGATACATTCCGAATGGGGCATTGTACTCAATCATTGGTCTGATAAGTGAAGAGTACAGGGGAACAATGACCTCCCTTGATCTGGATGTGAATCTTCATAATCAGGTGGGCAATGTAGAAGGTCCTCCTAACCACTTTGGCAATGTGAGTGTCAAAAGAAAGGCTACTGTCAACTTGGGTCCCCAGGTCCCTGATAACCTCTTCTGTGCTTAATGGATTGCCACCTATGTGGTAACTTGGGGTTACCTTGTTTTTACCAAAGGGTATGACTATACATGTTTGGCGTTTAGCTTAAGGCCATGGCTCTGGCACCAGTTATCCGTTTCTATGAGACCTCTCTGAAGGATATCTGTGTCTGATGAATTTTCAACTATGGCGCCCAGTTTGCAGTCATCTGCAAACTTTGTCAGCCACAATCCTCCTATGTTTGCCTGCACTTCTGAAAAGTAGATGCCGAACAAGAGGGGTCCCAGGACTGAGCCCTGTGGGACACCGCTTGTGACCGGCTTGGAGTCTGACATGGCACCAGCAACTCTAACCCTGTGGGTTCTGTCCTTGAGCTAGTTTGCAACCCATCTTGTGACATATGGGTTTACATTTAAGCTGGTGAGCTTTTCTGTGATACCCGAGTGGGGTATTGTGTCGAAAGCTTTTGCAAGGTCAAGGTAGGCTGTGTGAACTGCCTTACCCTCATCAATGGCCTTGGTGACTGTTTCAAAAAAGTCGACCAAGTTCAAGAGGCATGATCTGCCCTTGACAAAGCCGAATTGGGTAGGATCCAATGTATGTAGGTCCCGTATGTCTTTATTTATGAGTTCCATTATGATCCTCTCCATAGCTTTGCAGACCACGCTTGTTAAGCTTATGGGGCGGTAATTACCAGGGTCCGTAGAAGCACCGCCTTTGTGGAGTGGGACCACAGTTGCCGTATGCTACTCTTTGGGTACGTATCCTGTGGTAAGGCTAAGATTAAACAGCAGCCTTATGTGTGGGTTTAGTTCCTCATTGAGTTCGTGTAGCACACAGCCGGGGACACCATCCGGTCCCATTGATGCTGTGTGTTTAGCTTTAGAGAGAGCAGCTCTCACCTGGGCATTTCAGATGATTGGGAGGCTACACTCTGCTGGGATAGATATTTCTCCTTTTGGGGGGGGGGGGGATTTTCACTGAACCTGTCTGCCAGTATGTTTGTAATGTCTGTGGGTTCAGTGATTTTTGTATCATTTTGGACTAATTCTGAGCACATCTGGGAGTTTCCACCCAGATTTCTAGCATAGCTAAAGAAGGCCTTATGATTGTCTTTTGAGTCCTTGGCGATTTTTCTCTCAAAGTTGGCCTTGGATGATTTTATGAGTGATCGTAGTTTTTTACTAGTATTGATCAGAGATGTCTTCCCTTTTAGGGATTTTGCTCTGTCTTGTAGTACAGTTTGTTTATGGCAGGGGACAACCAGGTTGGCTTCCTTTTTTTGGAGGATAGCATCTTGGTTCTGTTTGGGATAGCACAATCCATGCACTCGTGTAAGTGCTTATAGAGTGCATTTGTGTAGGATTCAGCAGTTGTAACTGTATTGTCCATCTGCATGGGTGCCATGAAGTTCACCACTTCTGTCTTAAGAAGCATGAAGTTGGCTTTGGAGACATTTTTTACTGTGGTTTCCTTAATGGGGGGGGTGGGGGCGGGATGTGAATATCAAGGGTGATAAGCTTACGGTCGGATCGGACCAACGAGGAGTTGACTTCAGGTCTGGAACACCGGTCACTCATGTTGCTAATGACTAGGTCTAGCATATTGTTGCCCCTGGTGGGGGTGTGGATAAGTTGATCTAGGGCATTGGAGTTTATGAATTCCAGAAAGCGTTGAGCTAAGGAGTTGGTACATGAGTAGTTTTCCCAGTTAATTGTGGGGTAGTTGAAGTCACCCATTATAAGGGTGTTTAGTTGAACCCTAATGATGTCCTTCAAGGATGCATCTGCAGTCCTTACAAATGGGTTGTCCTGTCGTCAGGCAGCCCTTCGGTCGGCCGGATTCCAAAGTCTGGGTCTGGCCTCGGCTGGTGTCGCACTTCACCCGACGTCATAGCTGCAGTTCTTCGGGTATAAAGGCATCAGCCAACGCCATTTTCCTCAGTCTTTCTTGCCGCGTGGCGCCCGAAGCAGAAGCTGTTCGCAAGTGCCGGTCGGTCAGAACCAGAGATTACTACTACCGAATACTTCTACTACTACCGAAGACTTCTAAAAAGCTAAGTACCCCGTTGGGGACTCTTTCTTGCCTCAGCCGATGTCAGAAAAAGTGAATAACTGTTTAAATTGTGGGAAACAAATACCTCATAAAGATTTCCACTCTTACTGCTTACCTTGCTTAGGCCCAGACCACGACGTAGCAGCTTGTCTAGCCTGTGCTTCTTTCAACCGACGAACGCTTAGACGTCGGTCTGAATTTGCTGAAGAGTTTTTCGGCTCCGCTTTTGCTTACATTATGCCGTCGGATACTCCGACTACGCAAGTTTCTAAAAAACGCAAGGAAAAGGACCGAAACTCGCAGTCCGCGGTTTCGGCCGAAACCACGGTTAAGCCAACCGCGAGTGTCTCGGTTTCGGCTGAAACCGAGTCCACGGTTCTTCCTTCGGCCGAAAGCTTGCCACTTACCGAGGCCTCATCCAGCTTGGCTGAATCTGCTACTGAAATCCCACCTGCCCCTGCAGGTACTCAGGATTTATCAGATACTATCCCTTTGGATATTTCTACCCCTGCACGTGGAGCTGCTAGGCCTCCTGCATCCATGTCGATTAAGGCCTTTGCCAGGGCTAAAGCAGCAAAAACTACCAAAACTGTGCCTGCTAATACCCCCTCTCACAGGCCCAGTTCTAGTTCACAAATGCTTAGTCTAGCAGAGGATCTCATCTCTTTGATCCGGGGATCTCAACCACATCCAGACAGGGCCTCTCACCCATCTCCAGAGAAGAGGACTAGAGTAGAGCCCCCTGAGCCAGTTTCTTCAACTGGCTCCTCTGATGAATCAGATAATTCAGACCCTCCAGAGGCCCCTTTTTTCTCCTTATGAGGACTCTGATGCAGAAGAGTCCATTCCTTCTGCCTCTCCGCCAGAGGAATTTTCTTTTGGGGAAACCTTGCATGCTATGAGGGAACAATTTCAATGGCAGGGCCAGGATTTTTCAGACTCTAGGAAAAGGCTTAGAACCTTTTTGCATTTGCCACAGCATAGGCCTTTAGCCATCCCTCCAGTACTTACTGTTGTGGATGATGCTTTTAATGATGCTTGTACTGCTCCTGACTTTCTTCAACCGGCCCCTGCTAAGCCCGATAGGTACTACAGGGTTCCGGACGCACATTATCATTTGTATAAGGCCCCTTTTGCAGATCCCGAAACTATATCCCAGAGACCCAAGGCTGTAGCAGCTACCTCTACCAAAAAACCCCTCCCCTCTGAAAGGGAATCCAGGGCCTTAGAGAGATGGGGTAAAAAAGTTTACTCTTCTGCTACTCTTTCAGCTAGGGCCTTGAACTGTCAATTCCACATGATCCAGTATCAGGAATTTATGTTAGACCAGTTAACTAAAAAGCTGTCCTCAGATGAACCATTAGACAAAAAATCTGCTCGGGAAATGGTACATAACATTCAGCAGGTCAGTAATCATTCCTTAAAATGCGGCTATGATGCACTGGAGGCTTCCTTTAGATCAGCCATGACTGGCACAGTGATCAGAAGACATGCATGGTTAAAAGAGCAGGCCTTACCAGACCATGTCAAATCAAAGCTACTAGATGCTCCCATGGATAAGATCAATTTGTTTGGCTCTCCTGCACAACAGGTGCTGAAGAAGATGGAAGAGAAAGCAAAATCTGTCCAGACAGTCAAAGATTTCTTACAGGTCCAACCTCCAAGGTTTAGCAGGAATTGGCCCTCCAAGAATTGGTCCTTTCCAGACACCTCCAGAGCTCAGAGAGGCAGGAATAGGCGCTCAAGAGGCAGAGGTCAATCCAGAGGTGCCTACAGGGGATGTCAGTGGCAGGCTAACAACCAGCGAGGTACAGCCACAGATATAGCCACCACCACTACTACAGGACAATCACAGTGACTTGGCTCTGGCACCGCCTACCAGGGAACAACTAGAAGCACCCTTAGGCGGGAAGCTAGCCTTATTTTCAGTAAACTGGCATTACATCACAGGAGACAAGTGGATTTTGCAGACAATAGACCAAGGTTACAGGTTTCACTTCCATACTCTACCAAGGAAGAGAGGAATGCCAAACCTACCTCCAAATCAAAAGACAGAAGCTCTAAAACTAATAACTCACTTACTAAGGATGAGAGCTGTAGAAAAAGTACCATCTATTGGGCAAGGCCAAGGATTTTACTCCAGGCTCTTCCTGGTACCAAGAAAAGAAAACCAATGGAGACCTATTCTCGACCTGTCCACTTTAAACACATACCTCATTGTCCCAAAATTCAAAATGCTGACCCTACAGCAGCTTCTTCCCATGTTGGGCAAGGAGTCTTGGCTGGTAACTCTAGATCTCAAGGAGGCATACCTGCACGTCCCCATACGACCAAATTGCAGAAGATACCTCAGATTTCTTGCAGGATCAGAGCATTATCAATTCTCAGCATTGCCCTTTGGCTTATCTACTGCGCCCAGAGTGTTCACGAAATGCCTGGCATCAGTAATTGCTCATTGCAGGCTTCAGGAATCCAAATCTACCCTTACCTGGACGACTGCCTGTTACAAGCGGACAACAAAACAAGCTAGCAGAAGACTTGAAAAGGGTCATTTATCTACTGCAAGCCCTGGGATACACAGTCAATACAAAAAAGTCAAGGCTGATACCATCCCAAAGGATAACCTTTTTGGGTGCAGAGCTGGACACATCAAAACAAATGGCATTCCCAACAGTAGAAAAACAGGAGCAACTCCCTCTCTACTTCTTGGCATTAACAAAGCAGAACCGGCTAACAGCAAGAAAAGTCCTGCAAGCCTTGGGTTTCATGACATCCTGCATAATATTGGTTCCACATGCCAGACTGCATATGAGAAAGTTACAGTGGTACCTAAGGAATTTATGGTCTCAGCACAAGCACAGCCTAGAAACCCAAATTCCAATAATCCCATGCCTGAAGCAAGAATTCCAATGGTGGGCTCAGGCCTGTCAATCAAACAAAGGACTGCCCTTCCACAACACCCAACCAAGCCAGACCATCACAACGGACGCCTCAGACCTCGGTTGGGGGGCCCACATGCTGGACAAGTGCATACAAGGCTTATGGACTCAAGACCAGCTGCACCTACACATAAATCAAAAGGAAATGCTGGCAGTAAAACTGGCAATTCAGACATTCAGACCATTTCTTCGACAAGGTCAACTGTTGATAAGGACAGACAACACCACAGTTATGTGGTACATCAACAAACAGGGAGGCACACATTCGTACCCTCTATGCCGGATGGCAATGGACCTCTGGAATGTGGCCCTGAGCTTCAACATTCAGTTACAAGCAATTTTTGTACCAGGAAAAGAAAACATTCTAGCAGATATACTAAGCAGAACTACCACGGATGCCCACGAATGGATGCTGCATCCGGACATCTTCAAAACCATTACAAGAAAATGGGGACTACCAGAAATAGACTTATTTGCATCCCCACGCAATCACCAACTGAAGAAATTCTGCACAAGGACGTACCACCCACTTGCTTGGAAAGTGGACTCCCTATCTTTCAGTTGGAAAAACCTGACAGCATATGCATTCCCACCACTTCCTTTGATGCACAAGGTGCTATTGAATATCAAAGAGGACCGTCCAAGGATCATCCTGATAGCTCCAGACTGGCCAAGACAACATTGGTACCCATTACTGAGGAGCATGTCTCGGGAACAAATATGGCCTCTACCCCTAGTTCCCTTACTGTTAACACAGAACAACTACAACACCCTGCATCCAAACCTGAAAACACTGCAGCTGACTGCCTGGAACATTGCATAAGACCAAATAACCCAAATTTATCCCAAAGAGTTAAAGACATTATCTTGGAGGCTCGCAGACCCTCAGCAAGGAAAAATTATTCAGCAAAATGGAAAAGATATCACATTTGGAGTACTGCAAAAGGAGAAAATGTGTCACTGGTAAACATAGCCAACATCCTGGAATACTTGGCAGAGCTCTTCCACAACGGCCTGTCCTATTCTTCCATTAAGATTCATGCATCAGCTATTTCAGCAGAATACGACTTGGATCCTCCAGTCTTCTCACATCCTCTGCTCAGGCAGTTTCTGAGAGGAATTAAAAATGTAAAACCACCTAGGAAGCCACCATTGCCAGCATGGGACTTGAACTTTGTGCTAGAAAAGTTGACACTCCCTCCTTCGAACCAGCAGCAACAGCAGAATTACAATACTTATCATGGAAAACTGCTTTCCTGCTTGCAATCACTTCAGCAAGAAGGGTATCTGAGCTACAGGCATTAATGGCAGTACAGCCCTTCCTGATCTTCCATCAAGACAGAGTGTCCATGAGAACAAATCCTACTTTTATGCCAAAGGTGGTCTCCAGAGTATCTTTAAATCAGGCTATCCACCTACCTACATTCTTCCCCAACCCACAGAACAGGGAGAAAGACTGTTGCATACCTTGGATGTACATAGACAATTACGCTACTACCTGGACAGGACCAAGGGCAATAGAAAAACTGACCAGCTACTGGTAGCATATGCAACAGGAATGGAAGGAAAAGCAATTTCAAAACAGACAATCTCTAAGTGGATAGGAAATTGCATTAGATTTTGTTACTCCTACCATGGGAAGAAAACTCCAGAAAACATCAGGCCTCACTCTACAAGGGCTACAGCCACTACCACAGCTTTTCTACGAGGAGTGGCTACCAAAGACATTTTAGAGGCTGCTACTTGGAGCTCCGTGCATACATTTGCCAAGCATTATAATTTACCTTTATATTCCAGATCCCGAGCAGGTTTTGCCACTGCTGTTTTGCAAGGGATCTTAACTACACCATAATCTTGTTTCTCCTCCTCCCCCAGATTGGCTATGGTATTCTACCCATTTGTAAGGACTACAGATGCATCCTTGAAGGACATAGTACAGTTTTGTACCTACCATAAATGTAGATGTCTGATAGGCATGCATCTGCAGTCAGGATTACCCACCCTCCTTCCACTCTGTGGTACTCCTAGGGTATTTGCCCATCTTGTAGCTAGCTGGGGGAATCTATTATGGTGTATTTGTTTGTATATATGTACATACATGCTTATTTTTTGTTTGCTCTCTACTATTTGGAACCATTTGCATTTATCCAAATTTAGCCTTCCTAGAGGGCACCTGGCATCTGGGGCAAGAAACACTGAGGAAAATGGTGTCGGCTGATGCCTTTATACCCGAAGAACTGCAGCTATGATGTCGGGTGAAGTGCGACACCAGCCGAGGCCAGACCCAGACTTTGGAATCCGGCCGAACGAAGGGCTGCCTGACGACAGGACAACCCATTTGTAAGGACTGCAGATGCATGCCTATCGGACATCTACATTTATGGTAGGTACAAAACTGTACTTTTTCCAGTACATCAAGAAAAGAGGAGTGGGAATCCTGGGGCATGGTGGGGGATCTGTAGCAAGCTACAATTTGAATTTCAGTTCTGCCCAGAGTTAGTTACACTTGGATAACCTCGGATGCATTATGCTGAGCAACTAGTCTGGAGGTGTGGATATCCTTAATGAATATGGACATACCTCCGCCTTTGGTGTTTCGGTCCAGGTTACATGACCGAAAAGTGTGGTATGAGTTATAGCCTGGTAGTGCAGGGGTGATCCCCGGAGCCTTGAACCAGGTCTCAGTCACTGCACAAATATTGATGTTCTCCATTTTAAGGAGTGCCTCGAGTGAGTGCATTTTGAGATTTAGACTTCTAGCATTGAGTAGCATTACCCTCAGTTTTTGCTTGCCTGTTCCTGTTACAGTAGTGAATTTGTCATTTGAACCTTACCTAAAAAAGGTACTATAGGGGCGGCAAGAGCCTTAGCCAGTATCCGGAATCCCAGGAGTGGCAGGTGCAGGCCATCTGTGGCAAAGCATCGTGGTCTGTCGATCATGTCATCCCAAGCAGACAGATACTGGATCCCCTTAGAATGACACCAGAAGCTTAGCCAATTGTTGAAGTCAATCATTTTGTCCTTGTACTGTGGTATTATTCTGGGCGATGGCAGAATGCTACTCAGGGCTAGGGTCATACCTGCCTGGGCTACAAGATTGGAGAGCTCTTCCATGTCTCTTTTCATGTAGTCCAGGGAGGTACGTCTCAGGTCATTCACACCAACATGGACAATGACAGGGTCATATTTGTACTTGTTGTGGAGTGACGTGAGTGCATGGGTTATGTGGCAGATCCTGGCACCCAACAGGCAGCTGGCAGCAACCTTCTCCTTGTTTAGCCTGGTGAGTGGGACATCAGTGTGCCTGACTATAGAGTCACCTATGACTAGTGTGTTGGATACATTGATAATTGATAATTTTGAGTTTTTTAGTGGACTATGGTTTTAGTATAGGTATATTTGAATTTTTATGTAATAAAAAAATGTTTATATATATTTTTATGTGTTGATGGAAAGTAGGCTATGTGGTTTTAAATTTTGATTGGAGTGGATCATGTGATTGTGATTTTTAGTGCTATTTAAGTGCTTTGTTTTATTGTGCTGTTTATACACCTGATGAAGCTAATATTGTGAAAGTGCTTGCGTTCTGTGCACAATTAGTAAAGTTTCTGAACTGGATACTGTGGTCGTTTCTGTCTCGGCATCTTTTTGGATTTATGAACTTTTGTTTCTTCCTGACGCAGAATTTGAGCCTTTGTTAGTGGTAACTTTTTTGTTCTCTGATTTGCTGATTTTTCTTTTTATCACTTGGCTCATCACGATGGCAGATGAAATAACTTGAGTTGGATAATGGTTCTACTGATGCCAGGACTGATTCTATGATAACTGGTAACAAATTGAAACAATTTTTAACTAGAATAACTAATGATGTTAACCCCCAACTTGGTTGCTTTATGGAGTGTACTACAGAGGGGAGTAATGCACTTGACATTATTGCATTAAAGACCCATTTGTTTGCCATTTATTTTATTTATTTATTTATTTATTTATTTATTTATTTCCAGTTTGATGATCGGGGAGGTCCACTGGGTTCAAAGAGCCCATTTTCAGTGAAGGCCTGGTCTGGAGAAAAGCTCCAATAATACATAGCACAAGCTCCATAATATGAAGTACAGTACATAGTGGAAACAGAAACAAACTAAGCAAATTTTACGTACAAAATAGCAAAAACTAAACAAAAGTTAAACAGCAGCTTGGAGAAGGATGTAAAGCATATTTACATGTTTAGTGGTTGAGAACAGTAGTACAAGGTTAAAGTAATACAGAGGTTTAAATCATCTGAGAATGATATAGAATGAGAAGTTATGTACCTACCATAACGTTCCATGTTAGTTGTCTTCTCCCGCCTTCTTTCTTGCTGGATGGGATCGGCTCCGACTCGGCCACTTACTAAAGCTCGGGAGCTTATTTTACCGGCTCGAGGCAACCCTATATCCCATGATGCTAGGCGATAACTCCCCAGATCTCGTTTGGAAGCTGAAAAACCTAGCATAGGCCAATAAAACAAAATCCTCCAAATGGAAGGAGGAGGAAGAAGGATAAAACCCCCCAAAGATCGTTATCTACACTATATATATCCTAGGACACCTAGATGGTGAACAAGGGAATATAAGGACCCTTCAAGGAAGGGAAGATCTTCTCGGTCTGTCCAGGCTAGGGGGATGGTGGGTGGGACGCAAGAAAGAAGGCGAGAGAAGACAACTAACATGGAACGTTATGGTAGGTACATAACTTCTCAATGTTAAGTTGTCAATCTCGCCTTCATTGTTGCTGGATGAGACCGCGTCCCTAGCACCTTCATCCTGGGTGGCTCATTGGAACAGACTCTTAAGAATGGTGGAACCAAATGTTGCTCTGTCCCTGGAGGCCATGTCCAATTTGTAATGCGAAACAAAGGTATGAGGAGAGGCCCATGTGGCTGCCGCACAGATAGTGTCTATTGGTAGTCTAGCTTGAAAAGCTGTAGATGTAGCTAGTGCTCTAGTTGAATGGGCTTTTGGCTTAGAAGTTAATTCCCTGCCTCTGAGTTGATAAATAGATGTAATCACAGAAGACAGCCACCTAGATAGGGTTATCTTAGAAACTGGAAGGCCTTTCTTATTTTCTGCATTTATAAAAACAGTTGATCAGACTTCCTTATTTGTTTGGTTCTATCCAAATAGTATCGGAGCTGGCGGTGAACATCTAGATAATGTAGCTTTTGCTCCGCTCTATTAGTATAGTTTGGGAAAAAAACTAGGAGATCAATTGATTGATTTAAATTTGTCTGCGAAGCCACCTTGGGTAAGAAGGATGGATTAGTCCTTAGAGAAACTCTGTCTTTATGGAAGATTAAGTAGGGAGGACGAATGCAGAGGGCGTGAAGCTCAGATACTCTCCTAGCAGAAGTAATGGCGACTAGAAAGAGTGTCTTCCAAGAAAGAAATTTCAATGAACAGGAGACCGTAGGTTCAAAGGGGGGAAGAATCAAGGATGTTAAGACTAAATTAAGATCCCACTGAGGTGGAGGGTCTTTGATCAGAGGTTTAAGTAAATATACACCTTTAAGGAAAGCTTTGCAAAGCTTATTGGACATGATGTTGTGGTCCGATAAGCCTGTATTAAAATTCAATATGGCTGCCAACTGAACCTTTACTGTAGAGGCAGAAGACCCTGAATGAAAGATTTCAGCTAGGAAGTCTAAGACCGAATTAATTGGGGCAGTAAAGGGATCTATATTCCTTGCCTTTGCCCAAAAGGAGAAATGTTTCCATTTACTAGTGTAAATCCTTCTGGTGGAAGATTTAAGGGAAGCTACTATGATATCCCGGACAGGATTAGAAATCATAGGAAGCCTGGCTAAGAACGGAAGTGGAGCAACCAAGCAGTGAGGTTGAGAGAATGTAGGGATTGGTGCAGCTGCCCTGACTGATGGGTCAACAGATCTGGAGCTGGGTCCAGATGCCAAGGCTGCACCAAAAGATAATGATGTAGGAACAGAAACCATATCTGTCAAGGCCAATAAGGGGAAATGAGAATCAACTTGGCTCTCAAGGCGGTTGCTTTCTGAATTACTTGTGGGATTAGAGGAAAGGGTGGAAAGGCATAGAGAAGTCCCCGAGGCCAATCTTGGACTAGAGCGTGTCTGAGGGGATGGCCTGGAAGGGGGAAGAGGGTGAAGAAGTCGAGGCATTTGCTGTTTTGGGGTGTGGCAAAAAGATCGCAGCAAGGAAGGCCCCACTTCTGAAAAATCTCTTCCGCCACAGATTGTTTGAGAGACCACTCGTGTGGCATGAGTATAGCTCTGCTCAACCTGTCTGCTATGATGTTGGATTTCCCGGGGATATGCGTTGCTATCAGAAACCGCTGAGAGGAGATTGCCCATTGCCAAAGTCTGAGTGCCTCTCGACACAGGGGATAGGTTCATAGGTTCATAGGTTAGTACTAGGCTATCAGCCCTAGGGCCTATACAAGCCTAGCCATAACAATTCCCTGAATATTTCTTCCCACATTATTTACTTTCCTGGACCCCTGTCTAGCAGGGCGACTGACGTGATCCCTGGGGTGAATTTCCTTTCTCCCATCCAATCGCCAAGGTTCCTCTTGAAGAGGTCCAAAGAGGCACTCTGCTTGACATGTATGGGCAATCTATTCCAGAGTCTGGGGAGTCTCTGGGTCAGGAACCTATCCCTCCAACATGTTTTGTTTATTGTGATGACAAGGTTTAGATCCCTGGAGCGTGTAGCTCTGAGGGATTGGGATTTCTTTAAGTGTAGCATGTCCAACAGCTCTGGGTTTGACATGGCCTTGTATGTTAAGCAGAGATCGCCTCTGAGTAGACGATATGCGACAGAGTATAGCTGGAGTTTTTTAAGGCGGTCAGCATAGGGCATCTGCTTTAGGCCTGTGATTCTTTTAGTGAGGTATTTCTGAGGCCTTTCCAGTTGTTGCAGATGTCTTGAGAGGTACATACCAAATGGGGCATTGTATTCTATAATGGGTCTAATGAGGGATGAGTACAGTGGGACAATGACCTCCTTTTTCTGGATGAAAAGCCCTTCGTGATGAGGTGTGCCACATAGAAGGATTTCCTGACTGTTGTGGCGATGTGGTTATCGAAGGTGAGACCACTGTCCACTTGTGTCCCTAAGTCTCTTATCACACTTTCTGTGTTTAGTGTACTGCCACCTATATGGTATTTCATGGATACATGTTTTTTCCCAAAGGGGATAACAATACATTTCTTGGCATTGAGCTTGAGCCCATGGCTCTGGCACCAAGCATCTGTTTCTGTAAGGCCCTTTGTAGAGTATCCACATCCTTTGCGAATTCAATAATGGCTCCCAGTTTGCAGTCATCTGCAAACTTTGTTAGCCACAGTCCCTTAGTGTTGTCCTGTACTTCAGAGAAGTAGATGCCAAACAAGGGCGCCCCAGGACTGAACCCTGAGGTACTCCACTTGTCACTTGTCTGGAGCTGGATTTGGAGTCGGCTACTTTTACAGTGTGGGTTCTATCAGTAAGCCATTTAGCAACCCATTGGGTGACATAGGGATTAATGCCCAACTTAGTAAGTTTATCTATGATTCCAGAGTGGGGATGGTGTCAAAGGCCTTGGCAAGGTCTAGATAGGCTGTGTGGACCACCTTACCCTTGTCCATGGCTCTGGAGACTGATTCAAAGAAGTCAATCAGGTTCAGGAGACAAGATCGGCCCTTCACAAACCCAAACTGGGTGGGGTCCAGTGTTTGAAGGTTGCCAATGTCTTTGTTTATAAGTTCCATGATAATACGCTCCATGGCCTTGCAGATAAGGCTTGTCAGACTGATGGGACGGTAGTTTCCGGGATCCAAGGTGGATCCCCCCTTGTGGATTGGGATAACTATAGCTCTGCGCCACTCAGTGGGCATGAAACCTGAGGTGAGGCTATGATTAAACATGACACTTAGGTGAGGTGCCAGTTCATATTGTAGTTCATGTAGTACACAGCCCGGGATGTCATCTGGTCCCATGGATGCTGTATTCTTGGCTTTAGAGAGTGCGTTTGTACCTGTGTGGCCGTTATTACTGGAATTTGGCAATCTTCTGGTATTGAGATGGGCCATTTAGGGGGTGAGAGTGGGGTGAAGTTGGCACTGAATCGATCTGCCAGGATATTGGCAATATCCTTCGGATCAGTATATTTAATGCCATTCTGTTTTAGCTCAGAGCAGATCTGAGCATTGCCATTTAGATTCTTGACATAATTATAGAATGCTTTGTGGTTGTCTTTGGAATCTTTGGCAATTTTATTTTCGTAACTAGCTTTGGAGGATTTTATGAGGCATCTCAGTTTCTTACTGAGGCTAGTAAGGGAGTTTTTTGCATCCTGGGATTTTCCTCTTTTCTGCAAAAGATAGGACTTGGTTCCGTCTTGCTTGTTGATATACCACACTACGGACATATTGTCCGCTTGGATTGCAATAGTTCCTAGGGGAAGAGAGTCGTGGAGGGCTTGCAACGTTAAAAGCACTGCTCTCATCTCTAGGACTTTTATGTGCAGGTGGCGTTCGAAAGGTTGCAAAGTGCCATGGACCATCCTGCCCTGAAAATGCTCCCCTCACCCGATCAGGGAGGCGTCCAATGTCACCGTGGCGACCGGGGGAGGAGGAACAAAGGGTCTGCCTTGATGGACTTGAGGGGACAATACCCACCAGGACAGATGAATTTTGCAAGTTGGAGTTATCATGATCTTGTGGTGCATGGGGAGTTGCTGAAAAGACCATTGGGCGAAAAGCATCCACTGTAGAAGACGCATGTAAAAACGTGCAAGGGGAAGAAGTGATGTAATGGGATCCTATCTTGCCTACATTCATAACTGATGGGTTCGGAGCCGATCCATCGGCTCCGACTCAGCCACTATATACTAGAACGAAGTCTCTAATTGGCTGGGCTACGCTTTATCCCAGAATGCACCACGCCTGCGTCCCCAGATCTCGTTTGCCGCTTTTCAAGCTAGACGTGGTCTCGACTTGGCTGGAGCTAAGTGTTTTTTTTTTTATTACTTTTGGTCTTTTGACCTTGGGTTTTCTTCACAAATTTAACAAACAGCTGTTTTAACAGCTTTACGTGTGTGTGTGAACCTGTTTTGGTGTGATTGATATTTTTTTCTACATACCGGGCAAGGCCCGTTTAAGTTAGAGGGCCCTCGCCCTTATTTGTGTGTGGGTGTGTTGATTTTGTCTCTACTGTACTTCCTGATTAGGTGATACAGAAGGCGATTTATCTAGGAAGCGACATGATTTTGATCGCTCCACACTGGCCTCGTCAGGTTTGGTTCCCCTTCCTTCTGAGGTATGCGGTGGAAGGCCCATGGTTTCTGGACCTAGTGCCCGACCTGTTAACTCATCAGTTGGGACAGTCTCACCCATCCCTCAGGTCCTTGAGGTTGGCCGCTTGGTTACTCCACTTCCAACCTTAGTCAGAGATAACTCTCTTTCTCCAGACGTCATCCACATTTTGTCCTCTTCTCACAAACCTTCCACTATTAAACTGTATTCCAGCAAATGGAAGAGGTTTGCTCTTTGGGCCCAGCAACGAGGTATAGATCCCCTTACCGCCCCAGTACCTCAAGTTTTAGAATTCCTGGAGGTTTTGTTTTATTTGGGCTCTTCAGTTTCCACAATTAAAGTCCAACTGGCGGCTATCTCTAATTTTCATGTCTCCTTTGAGCCTTCCTTAATGGCAAACAGGCTTTGCAAATCTTTCCTTAAAGGAGCGTGGCTCCTTCGGCCCCCAATAGCCCATCCTGTGCCCCCTTGGGACCGGAATATGGTTCTAGCTTCTTTAACTGCCCACCCCTTTGAACCAGCAGCTACTTGTGATATCAAATTTCTATCTTGGAAAACCGCCTTTTTGGTGGCAATAACCTCTGCCAAGTGGGTCTCAGAGCTTCAGGTTCTCTGTTCTAATCCTCCTTATTTGACCTTTCACAAAGACAGAGTGTCCCTCAAGTTAAATCCCTCTTTTTTGCCCAAGGTAGCATCCCCCTTATGCATTCAACAATCCTTGGAGCTCCCTGTGTTTTTTCCCAAATTCTCCAATAGTGCAGAATATATTTTCCATCAGTTGGATGTTCACAGACAACTGTGTTTTTATTTAAGTAGGACCAATCAGACACGAAAGTCAGATCAGCTGTTTGTGTCCTTTATGAAAATAGGTTGGGTCAACCGGTGGCTAAAACCACCATAGCCAAATGGATTAAAGATTGCATCTCCTTCATTTATTCACGGTCTGGCAAAGAGCTACCCTTCCCAGTCAGGGCTCATTCTACCAGGGCAATGGCTACTTCTGCAGCATTCCACTCCAAATTATCAATAGATGATATCTGTGCAGCCGCTACCTGGACTTCTCCGCACACCTTCATTTCTCATTACAAGATAGATGTGGCTTCTCGAGGTAGAGCTTCATTTGGTTCCACAGTTCTCAGGAGTGTTTTCCAATGAGCCACCCAGGATTTAGGTGCTAGGGACGCTATCCCATCAGTTATGAATGTAGGCGAGATAGGATCCCATTACATCTTTTAGTTATGTACTTACCATAACTTCGGATGTATGGGAACCATCTCGCCTACATTCATACGTACCCGCCCTCCTTCCCCCTTCCCATTGGATTTAGAGGGAATGTTGCTACTTACTGAGTTTTTCTCTTGAAGGACTTTAGTTTGTTACAGTTGCTGGTATGTCTCTGTGTCTGGATGTAGGTATGAAAGCGAACAAACAAGATCTGGGGAAGCAGGTGTGGTGCATTCTGGGATAAGGGGTAGCCTAGCCAATTAGAGACTTCGTTCTAGTATATAGTGGCCGAGTCGGAGCCGATGGATCGGCTCCGAACCCATCAGTTATGAATGTAGGCGAGATGGATCCCATACATCCGAAGTTATGGTAAGTACATAACTAAAAGTTATGGCGGCCGCCACAAGACCCAATACTTTCAGGACATACCTGGCCTGAATTTTGTCGCTCTGAAGAAGAACATGGACATGGTTTTGAATATCTAAGACCCTTTGATCTGTTAACTTTGCTGAAAGTTGTATGGTGTTCAAGTTGGCGCCTATAAAGGTAATAGACTGACAAGGCGACAAGGCAGACTTTTCGGCACGATGGCTCTGCTCTGAGAGCAGGGGAGATCTCGGAGCCGAATGGATGGACTCCAATGAAGGGGATCTTGACCTCTTCTTAGATATGGATGGAGCCAAAGGAGCCGAGGACACGTCGGCTCCAGCCAGAGCCGACAGTGAATGCATGGACTCAGAGGTATCGGCACCGAGTGGTGCCGAGACCGGAATCTGTGACTCAGAGGGATCGGCTCCAGCCGGAGCAGATCTAGGCACAGACAAAGAGCCAGCAGCCAAAGGCTTAGTACTCGGAGCCGACGGTTTTGCTGGTTTCGAAGGCCTCCCCGACGCAGACTTAGTCGGGGAGCCCTCGGGCTTTAACAAGCCCCTCAGTATAAGTTTGTTTCTGTGCTCCTGCAGGACTCTTGGACTGAATGCATGACACACAGAACAAGAGTCCTGCAGGTGCAGGGGTCCCAGGCAGTAAACACAAGAAGTGTGACCGTCTGTCAGAGACATTTTCTGACAGCACGAGTCACACTTCTTAAAGCCTGAGACCTTAGTTTCCTTTGGTTCCTTCGACATAACAGTGTCGAGGGATCACAAAAGGAAGAGAAAACACGCACACACACACACAACACTCAAAAAACAATAAAAAACAATAAAAATATTAATTAGGATACTGACACACCCAAACACTCCACAGGATCCCTAAGAAAAATTAGGAAAGGGGCAGGCTTAAGGCCTAACCTAAGAGTGGAGGGGGAGGGATATAAGGGATAAAAAGGGAAGGTATAAACAGGAATAGATTTAAAGGTAGTCGCTAACTACTGAAAAACAACTGGGTGAAAATTTAACCAAAAAGGGTGACTGAACACTATATATTTAAAGACTTACCAGGAGCCGGTAAAAATACGCACCTTGCAAGCGAAAGCGGCAAACGAGATCTGGGGAGTTATCGCCTAGCATCATGGGATATAGGGTTGCCTCGAGCCGGTAAAATAAGCTCTCGAGCTTTAGTAAGTGGCCGAGTCGGCTCCGAACCCATCTAGCAAGAATGAAGACGAGATTGACAACTTAACATGTAACATTAGCATGGATGAGTTCTTTATGCATGAATATTAGCATGAGTTAAATTAATACAGAGGTTTAAATCCTCTGAGAGTGGTATAGAGGTAGCATTATCATGAAGGCAGTGCATAGGGTTAATCAATAGTGTGTAAGGAAGAACAAACTTTGTGTGTTATAAAGTATTTATGTATTAAGCAGGTTAGGTAGGTGGAGTGCAATTGCATTTCCATTTTTGGGAGAGGTAAGAATGCAGCTGGGTACTGAAGTGTTCAGAGTTCTCAGAAAATTCTTAGAGATGGAGAGAGAGAATTCCATTTTTTGGAAACGGAAAAGGATAAGAAAAGCTGACCAGCGGGACGGTTTGGTTTATAAACAGAGATTAGATTTTGGTGGGTAGATCTTAGATTTTTGTTTGGGGTGTATAATGCTAAGATGTTTGTTAGTGCTGGGCATATAGTTGGTTTGAAAATAACCTTGTGAGTGGTAATGAGTTGGAGGTAGTCAAGGTAGTTTGGGAGTTCTAGCCATTTCAGCTGGTGGAGAGGTTTACAGTGGTGAGTGAGAAAGATTTGTATAAACTAAAGAAAAGTCAATGCCAAAAGTTTCACCTAAAAGTGTGTTTAGCTGAACACATTGTGCCATGAGGCTTCACATACTGAAAATGTCATCTCACACTAATAGAGACAGTTTACATCTGCAGGAATGGCAGAAGATAAATATTCAAGTGAGTTTCAGCTATCTTAGACTCTTAATGAGTGCTGCAGAGAGAGAAATCATGACATTGACTGATTCTGTGAATAGTAAATATTTGGAATTGGTGAAAATCTATCTGGAAGTTGTTTTAGAGCAGTACTTGACTGATATGCTAAACTCCCTATCTGTATATGAGGCCAGATTACAGAAAGGGAAAATCAATAAAGTTTGCCGTGACCACAAAAACTTCCACCTAGGGAATGTCTTTACTTGGCCTAGAGATGAAGCAGTTGAAACCAGGGATGAGAACACTTCTATGGGTCTGACCACAGAGGGCACTTTTAGTAGATCGGAGGTATCCAGCGTCAATAATGTGAGACCCACTAATGAGGAAGGCACAATATTGACTGTAGATGGCAGTATTATTAGGTCAGAGATGCAGAGCATCACTCATGTGAGACGAACAAGTGAGAATGATGCACCACAAACATCAGACAATACTGCAGCTCCTATTAGAAATTTGGGAGCTCGGAAAAAAGTTATTGTGATTACAGCTCAGGTCCATGGAGACTCTGCAGGGAGTAAGGACTTTACTGCAATGGCGGAGCCAGTTGGTAACAGCACTGCTTATGTAAATTCTTTTGGACAGTACGACCTCCATTTTCCATTACCGGTGAAGGAGCAGAACCACAAATTCATCAGAGACCAACTGAGAGGGAGAAGTCGAAGTTGAAACAAAAGGAAGCTGGAGGGAAACATGAACAATCAGAACACTATAAAGAGGGCATTTCTGAATGCGAAAAAGGACTAGTATGGACCTTATCTAGTTATGTGCTGTCAGAGTATGAATTTAATGTGTTGCAGAGGGGTCTGTCTTTTATACCTCCTAGTAAGTCCAATTTTACTGATATTATTTAGGATGTCAAAATATTTGCAAGGAATTTAACACTTAAATTGCTGAACAATGATATGAATAATGCTGCAAATTATGTCAATAATAATGTTTTTTCGAAACCAAGTAGTTTTATACCTAAGCCAAATCTTTAGTGACAGCATTTGAAAAATTGTGCATACCAGATATATTTGACATGAAGTTTGATAAAACAGTCTCACATAGTGAAAAGAGACATTTCAATGTGACTAAAAAACAGAATGAGGCTCTTAGAAGCCTAGAAAATAATATGGATATAGTCATTAGGCCTGCCGACAAAGGCGGGCCTATTGTAGTGTTGGATAAGACTAGATATATGAGCAAGATGTGCTTAATGAAGAGGGATTTTATGAGAGAATATATCATGCGCAGGTGACTAGTACCATCTATGATGTGCATATATTGATGCAGTGTTTTTTTGGAACCGAATTTAATAGATTATAAACGTTTTAGTTATTTGGTTGTTGATAAACCCACAGCTCCATTTATACAAGGATTATCTAAACTGCATAAGAACAGTGTGGACCCACCCATGAGACCTATTGTCTCGGGTAGGATTTGGTGCACTGAGCCTCCTTCGATATTTATAGAGAAGCATTTAAGGCCAGTGTTGGATAATTTGAAGCATGTATTGAGAGATAGTGAGCACTTTTTAAATGACTTATACAGCTATGTCTCTATGAGTGTGTACAAAGTTTTTCTGGTAGTCACTATGGACGTAGTTTCTTTATTTATGGTGATGCCCAATACTGAGGGTATTGCTAGTATTATTACATTTTTAGAGCAATATGCTGGATATGGTAAACACATGGTTAAATTGATTGTAAAATTATTAGAAATTGTGCTGGAGCACAATGTTTTTGAGTTTGGACAACAGGCATACAAACAATGCAATGGCGTAGCTATGGGCACATTCTGTGCCAATAGCTACGCCAATGCAGTTATGGTAATTTGGGAAATGGAGCTTGTATTGAGTGGACCGTTTAGCAGTCATATCCTCTTTTTCTGCAGGTTTGTAGATTACCTTTTTATTTTGTGGTGGGGGGGGCGATGCTGAAACCTTTTTGAAGTTTCAAAACTATGTCAAAGCTAGTACTTCTTTTTTAAAGTTTACATCGAAATTCACACCCCATGAGATTGAGTTTTTGGATGCGGTGGTTGCAAGGAATGATGCAGGAAAATTTTTTACTAAGCTCCATAGGAAAGAATGCTATGTGAACCACTTATTGCACAGAGACAGTCTACATCCCCCTTATGTTTTTAGAAATGTGGTATGTAATCAAATTTATAGGGCATCTAGGTTGAATGTTAGGCAGGAGGATTTTCATGCACAGGAAGATGTAGCTGTAGATAACCTGAGAGAGGATATGATCTCCAAATGTTAATAAGGTGGTAGCTTTGTGTCACGCCCAAGCCAAACCCTATTTCTCGGATGGAAGGGTAAAGATAGATAAGAGAAAGGGTGGCCTTGGCAAAGCTATGAAGTTAAGAATTCCCTTGAATTACACAACTGATGTCTTTCGATATGTGGATATCATTCAGAAGCACTGGAAGATTTTGCTTACTGATCCTGAGATAGCAAGGTTTATTGATTATGAACCCAAAATTCAGTTTAGGAATACTAAGTCTTTAAAAAGAAGACTATGCTATCCTAGGGAGATTTTTATTCAAGACAGTGATTTTGGTACTAGACCACATGGCCACTGTAACTTTTGTACTTATATTGACAATAGTGCTGAATTTTATCATCCTGATCAGAAAAAAACATATATACATTCAAGGTACATGCTACATTTCATACTCAGCATGTTGTATATCTTGCTCGTTGTGAAAAATGTATGAAGTTCTATATAGGAAAGACTAATAGAACACTTAAAGAACGTTTAAGGGAACACGTGTATAATATAAGTAGTCAGAATATGGTTAATGCACTTGCCAAGCATGTTATAACTACAGACTCTACGCATATGTTTAAGTTTTTGGTTATTGGCAGAATAGTAGAGAGTGTTAGGTTAGGTGATGTGTGCAGTAAAACAGAAGATTTAGAATCCACCTGGATTATCAGGATGAGAGGTGATTCAGGGCACGGCCTCAGTGAGTCCATACCCCTTAGACACCGGCCTAAAAGTAGACCCCTTAGGAGATAATTTTGAGTTTTTTAGTGGACTATGGTTTTAGTATAGATATGTCTGAATTTATATTTTTATGTGTTGATGGAAAGTATGCTATGTGTTTTTAAATTTTGATTGGAGTGCATCATGTGATGCATCTGGAGCATTTCTCCCCGGGCCTCCGCTGAAAACAGGCTCTGTGGAACCTAGTCGGACATTCCCGGTCAACAAATGTTAAATAAAAAAAAAAATAAAATAAAAAAATGTGATTGTGATTTTAGTGCTATTTAAGTTCTTTGTTTTATTGTGCTGTTTATACACCTGATGAAGCTAATGTTGTGAAAGCGCTTGTGTTCTGTGCACAATTAGTAAAGTTTATGAACTGGATACTTTGGTCGTGTCTGTGTCAGTTTCTTTTTGGATTTATGAACTTTTGTTTCTTCCTGACGCAGAACTTGAGCCTTTGTTAGTGGTAACTTTTTTGTCCTGTAATTTGCTGATTTTTCTTGCCATCACTTGGCTCATCACGATGGCAGATGAAATAATTGAGTTGGATAACGGTTCTACTGATGCTTACTGGTAACAAATTGAAACAATTTTTAACTAGAATAACTAATGATGTTAACCCCCAACTTGGTTGCTCTATGGAGTGTACTACAGAGGGAAGTAATGTAGTTGATATTATTGCATTAAAGACCCATTTTTTTGCCATGGAGAAAGATTTGTATGAACTGAAGAGAAGTCAATACCAAAAAAATACACGGACCGCCTCAAAAAACTCCAGCTTTACTCCATAGCATATTGCCTACTTTGAGGTGATCTCTGCCTAACATATAAAGCTATGTCAAACCCAGAGCTGTTGGACATGCTACACCTAAAGAAATCCCAATCCCTCCGAGCTACACGCACTAGGGACCTCAACCTTGTCACCACAATAAACAGGACACGCTGGAGGGATAGATTCCTGCCTCAGAAACTTCCTATACTCTGGAACAATCTACCCATCTTTGTCAAGCAAAGTTCTTCATTAGCACTCTTCAAGAAAAATCTTGATGAGTGGATGGGAAATAGGCAATACACCCCGGGGATCACTTCTGTGTCTCTGCTGGATAGTGGCACAGGAAAATAACTTTCTTGGGGGGCGTAAACTATGGAACCTTGCTGGCTAGGCTTATGTAGGTCTTTGGGCCGATAGCCTAGTACCTACCTGTGAACCTATGAACGTATAAGTGTGTTTAGACGCATGCATTGTGTCACAAGGCTTACACATACTGAAAATGCGTCTCACACTGATGGAGAAAATTTACTTCTGCAGGAATGGCAGAAGATAAATATTCAAGCGAGTTTCAACTATCTTAGACTCTTAGTGAGTGCTGCAGAGAGAAAAATCATGACATTGACTGATACTGTGAATAGTAAATATTAGGAATTGGTTGAAATCTATCCGAAAGTTGTTTTAGAGCAGTACTTGACTGATATGCTAAGTTCCCTATCTGTATATGAGGCCAGATTACACAAAGGTAAAATCAATAAAGTTAGCTGTGACCGCAAATACTTCCGCCTAGGGAATGTCTTTACTTGGCCTGGAGATAAAGCAGTTGAAACCAGGGATGAGAACAGTTGTACCAGTCTGACCACAGAGGGCGCTTTTAGTAGATCGGAGGTATCCAGAGTCAATAATATGAGACGCACTAATGAGGAAGGCTCAATATTGACTGTAGATGGCAGTATTATTAGGTCAGAGATGCAGAGCATCACTCATGTGAGACGAACAAGTGAGAATGATACACCGCAAACATCAGACAATACTGCAGCTCCTATTAGAGATTTTGGAGCTCGGAAAAAAGTTATTGTGACTACAGCTCAGGTGCATAGAGACTCTGTAGGGGTAAGGACTTTACTGCAATGGCGGAGCTAGTTGGTAAAAGCTCTGCTAATGTAAATTCCTTTGGACAGTATGACCTCAGTTTTCCTTTACCGGTGAAGGAGCAGAACCAAAAATTCATCAGAGACCAACAGAGAGGGAGAAGTCGAAGTTGAAACAAAAAAAAGCTGGAGGGCAACATGAACAATCAGCACAGTATATAAAGAGGGCATTTCTGAATGCAGAAAAGGACTAGTATGGAACTTATCTAGTTATGTGCTATCAGAGTATGAACTTAATGTGTTGCAGAGGGGTCTATCTTTTATACCTGCTAGTAAGTCCGATTTTACTGATGTTATTTATGATATCAAAATGTTTGCAAGGAATTTAACACTTAAATTGCTGAACAATGATGTGAATAATGCTGCAACTGATGTCAATAATAATGTTTTTTCGAAACCAAGTGGTTTTATACCTAAGCCAAATTCTTTAGTGACAGCATTTGAAAAGTTGTGTATTCAAGATATATATGACATGACGTTTGATAAAACAGTCTCACATAGTGAAAAGAGACATTTCAATTTGACTAAAAAAACAGAATGAGGCTCTTAGAAGTCTAGAAAATAATATGGATATAGTCATTAGTCCTTCCGGCAAAGGCGGGCCTACTGTAGTGTTGGACAAGACTAGATATATGAGCAAGATGATTGACATGCTTAATGAAGAGGGATTTTATGAGAGACTATATCATGCGCAGGTGACTAGTACCATCTATGATGTGCATATATTGATGCAGTGTTTTTCTGGAACTGAATTTAATAGATTATAAACGTTTTAGTTATTTGGTTGTTGATAAACCCACAGCTCCATTTATACAAGGATTATCTAAACTGCATAAGAACAGTGTGGACCCACCCATGAGACCTATTGTCTCGGGTAGGATTTGGTGCACTGAGCCTCCTTCGATATTTATAGAGAAGCATTTAAGGCCAGTGTTGGATAATTTGAAGCATGTATTGAGAGATAGTGAGCACTTTTTAAATGACTTATACAGCTATGTCTCTATGAGTGCGTACAAAGTTTTTCTGGTAGTCACTATGGACATAGTTTCTTTATTTATGGTGATGCCGAATACTGAGGGTATTGCTATTATTATTACATTTTAGAGCAATATGCTGGATATGGTAAACACATGGTTAAATTGATTGTAAAATTATTAGAAATTGTACTGGAGCACAATGTTTTTGAGTTTGGACAACAGGCATACAAACAATGCAGTGGCGTAGCTATGGGCACATTCTGTGCCAATAGCTACGCCAATGCAGTTATGGTAATTT
The DNA here is from genome assembly GCF_019279795.1 of Protopterus annectens. Classification (NCBI taxonomy): domain Eukaryota; kingdom Metazoa; phylum Chordata; order Ceratodontiformes; family Protopteridae; genus Protopterus; species Protopterus annectens. The sequence continues at coordinate 1,122,105,235 of NC_056735.1, forward strand.
GGGAAATGGAGATTGTATTGAGTGGACCGTTTAGCAGTCATATCCTTTTTTTCTGCAGGTTTGTAGATGACCTTTTTATTTTGTGGTGGGGGGGGCGATGCTGAAACCTTTTTGAAGTTTCAAAACTATGTCAAAGCTAGTACTTCTTTTTTAAAGTTTACATCGAAATTCACACCCCATGAGATTGAGTTTTTGGATGCAGTGGTTGCAAGGAATGATGCAGGAAAACTTTTTACTAAGCTCCTTAGGAAAGAATGCTATGTGAACCACTTATTGCACAGAGACAGCCTATATCCCCCCTTATGTTTTTAGAAATGTGGTATGTAATCAAATTTATAGGGCTTCTAGGTTGAATGTTAGGCAGGAGGATTTTCATGCACAGGTAGATGTAGCTGTAGATAACCCGAGAGAGGATATGATCTGCAAATGTTAATAAGGTGGTAGCTTTGTGTCACGCCCAAGCCAAACCCTATTTCTCGGATGGAAGGGTAAAGATAGATAAGAGAAAGGGTGGCCTTGGCAAAGCTATGAAGTTAAGAATTCCCTTGAATTACACAACTGATGTCTTTCGATATGTGGATATCATTCAGAAGCACTGGAAGATTTTGCTTACTGATCCTGAGATAGCAAGGTTTATTGATTATGAACCCAGAATACTAAGTCTTTAAAAAAAAGACTATGCTATCCTAGGGAGGTTTTTATTCAAGACAGTGATTTTGGTACTAGACCACATGGCCACTGTAACTTTTGTACTTATATTGACAATAGTGCTGAATTTTATCATCCTGATCAGAAAAAAACATATATACATTCGAAGTACATGCTACATTTCATACTCAGCATGTTGTATATCTTGCTCATTGTGAAAAATGTATGAAGTTCTATATAGGAAAGACTAATAGAACACTTAAAGAACGTTTAAGGGAACACGTGTATAATATAAGTAGTCAGAATAAGGTTAATGCACTTGCCAAGCATGTTATAACTACGGACTCTACACATATGTTTAAGTTTTTGGTTATTGGCAGAATAGTAGAGAGTGTTAGGTTAGGTGATGTGTGCAGTAAAACAGAAGATTTAGAATCTACCTGGATTATCAGGATGGTGATTCAGGGCACAGCCTCAGTGATTCTGTACTGCTTAGACCCCAGCTTAAAAGTAGACCCCTTAGGGGATTATTTTGAGTTTTTTAGTGGATTATGGTTTTCATATATATATGTCTGAATTTATATTTTCATGTGTTGATGGAAAGTATGCTATGTGTTTTTAAATTTTGATTGGAGTGCATCATGTGATTGTGATTTTAGTGCTATTTAAGTGCTTTGTTTTATTGTGCTGTTTATACACCTGATGAAGCTAATATTGTGAAAGCGCTTGTGTTTTGTGCACAATTAGTAAAGTTTCTGAACTGGATACTTTGGTAGTGTCTGTGTCAGCTTCTTTTTGGATTTATGGACTTTTGTTACTTCCTAATGCAGAATTTGAGCCTTTGTTAGTGGTAACTTTGTTCTCTAATTTGCTGATTTTTCTTGCTATCACTTAGCTCATCACGATGGCAGATGAAATAACTGAGTTGGATAATGGTTCTGCTGATGCCAGGACTGATTCTATGATTACTGGTAACAAATTGAAACAATTTTTAACTAGAATAACTAATGGTGTTAACCCTCAACTTGGTTGCTCTATGGAGTGTACTACAGAGGGAAGTAATGCAGTTGACAGTATTGCATTAAAGACCCATTTGTTTGCCATTGAGAAAGATTTGTATAAACTGAAGAGAAGTTAATACCAAAAGTTTCACCTAGAAGTGTGTTTAGCCAAATGCATTGTGCCACGAGACTTACACATACTGAAAATGTCATCTCACACTTTGTTTGTGTCTTTCGGCTTTTCCCGGTTAGGTGTTGCCACAGCGGAACTCCGGTCCGCTAATAATTGGTAGTGGATTTTTACGTACCGGGTTCAACGAAGGCATGCCCCATTCACGTATGCCTCCACATAGAAGACGCTCTAGCTGAGAATCGAACGGGTCAACGTCTTGCTATGAGGCGACAACGCTACCGCAGCACCACGAGAAAATTTACTTTTGCAGGAATGGCAGAAGATAAATATTCAAGCGAGTTTCAACTATCTTAGACTCTTAGTGAGTGCTGCAGAGAGAGAAATCATGACATTGACTGATACTGTGAATAGTAAATATTTGGAATTGGTGAAAAACTATCTGGAAGTTGTTTTAGAGCAGTACTTGACTGATATGATAAGTTCCCTATCTGTATATGAGGCCAGATTACACAAAGGGAAAATCAATAAAGTTTGCCATGACCGCAAAGACTTTCGCCTAGGGAATGTCTTTACTTGACATAGAGATAAAGCAGTTGAAACCAGGGATGAGAACAATTCTATTGATCTGACCGCAGAGGGCGCTTTTAGTAGATCGGAGGTATCCAGCGTCAATAGCATTGAATTTGCTTGATAGTATATTGGCAATGTGTTATCATTCTGAATAGGTGGTGCCATTTTCAATAAGTTCAGAGTAATGCTGGGTGTTATTCCTTGGTTTCTTAGCATAACTAAAGAAATATTTTAATTGCCCTTAGCTACAGTTACTAACCCATGTTCATAAGCTATTTTAGTAGCTTTAAAAGTATTTTTCCTTAATTTCTTAACATAACCAAAGACATATTAGCTTCATTTGCTAGCTGTGTTCATTGGATTAGATTATTGGCTTGGGCGACTGATGGAGTGGTAGGGAGTGATGGGTATGTCCATCCTGGGATGGCATACTTGTCATACTGTCCAATACATGGTCCAAAGAGGGGATTTGTCCTCATACACAACCAGCTAGTGTGGGAAAAGGGAAGAGTATATAGGGTATGTAAAAAAAAAAAAAAAAAAACACTGGACAGAAGCACAAATAGCCAAGCCCCGAGGATGCCCTTAAGATCCATGACCATCCCCAGCAACACCAGAGAAAGGCTGGGGGGGGGGGTCTGAGAATGCTGGTACACCTCACCTGGATGTGAAACACTGAGACTCAGACTGGTATAAATGTGGTCAGAGGGAACAACCAAAATAGAGTATCTTGATTTGGTAGAAAGAAATATTATTATGTGATATTAGGGTTGAAATCAGACCAGAACCGTCTTTGTAAATTGACTGTAACTAGAGGGCGCGCGTGTGTGTGTGTGTGTGTGTGTGTGTGTGTGTGTGTGTGTGTGTGTGTGTGTGTGTGTGTGTGTGTGTGTGTGCATGCGTGTGTGTGTGTGTGTGTGTGTGTGTGTGTGTGTGTGTGTGTGTGTGTGTGTGTGTGTGTGTGTGTGTGTACTTGTTTCTGTGGATGCACCATCAACAGCAACCCCCTAAGCACGCAACCTGTGGTGGGAGACCTGGGTACTCAAGTTGACAACAATCTCACATTCAACCATCAGGTAGCAGCAGTGGTCAGAAAAGCCTTTTTCTTGGTTCATCTCATAAGTAAAGGGATTGCATCAAGAAAAAAGGTTATTATCTATCTGTACTCCTCCTTCATTAGGCCAATAATTGACTATAACGCCCCATTTGGTAGGTACCTCTCCAAACACCTGCACCAACTAGAAAAGCCACAGAAATACCTCACAAGGAGAAACCATGGCCACCAACACCTGTCCTGTGTGGACAGGCTCAAGTCACTATCATTCTACTCAGTATTGCACAGATTGCTCAGAGGTGATCTGTGTCTCACCTAGAAGGCAATATCGGACCCTAACCTTCTAGATATGCTCCATATCCTTAAGTCTAACAACTCTTGCATTACCCACTTGAAAGGCCTAAATCTAATATGCAACATCAACAAAACCTGCTGGAGAGACAGGTTTGTCTCCCAGTGGCTGCCCCATCTCTGGAAATACATGTCAAACAGAGTACCTTGCTGACTCTCTTCAAACACAAGCTTGATGAGTGGATGGGAAACCACAAATTTGTCCCAGGGGTTCCACCTGTGTCCCTCATTGACAGGGGTAACAATTACTGACTGAGATTTATTTTTTTGGGGATAAACTCTTTGCTAGGCTTTTAAGGGCCCCAGGGCCATTAGCCTAGTAACCTCCAATGATCCTATGATCCTATGCTGTATAGCTTCACCATAAAAATGTTGTGCACGCAGGCTTGTGCATGATGTATAAAATATGATGCTGTAGGTTAGATCATTGCTGCAGTAGACTTAGATGTAATATAGAGGGAGGGTGGCCTAATGGTTAAGGTGTTTACCTTACAAACACAAGGTGCAGGGTTTGAGTCTCACATGGAATAATTGGCTAGACTTACAATGGCTCGTAAGGGCAGTTAGCCTAGTACTAACCTATGAACGTATGAATAGCTATTTGTTAATTAGATCACTGCTATAATAGGCTTAGATATAATAGTCTCCAAAGCTTAAGACACCTTCCACATGTCCAGCTGGTCTCATCTTAAGCAGGGCTGGAAAAAATCAGCGTCTAGTTGCTAAGCCCTTCTGAGTTTTCCTCCCACTGAAGTGCACTCCTCTTGCAGGCTTTTGAGAATCAGTGGTTGGCTAGTGTTGACTAAAACACTTGACATTTTTGCCAGTAAAAAAAGTGTTTCTTTTATCAGTTTGGGTGTAAGTTTTTTGTTTTTCATAAGTTTACTCTATTTTTTTTCAGTTTGTATAAATTATTTTAGGGGGTTGGCAAGTGTGTCTTGTTACAGTGTTTTTTATCAGTGAAATAATCCTTTTTTGATACTTAACATTCATCAACTATTGCTGTTGCTGTCATCATTTCCTGGGTTTCATGATTCTCTCTGAGCTTTACCTTAGAGCAACTCTAGCAAGATGATACTTTCTTTCAACCAGAGATGGATGACCCTGCTGTGGCCATTTCTGGTTCCTCAGACCACTTCTAATTTTATTCCTTGGATTGCTCTGGTATAATCTCTTCAGCCACCATGGACCAGAGGTTAGACACATTCTCTGTGGCTATTGAGAGCCCTTGGCAGCATAGAACGGTTACTCTTGTCCGACACTGAGGGAGGGTCAGGGCATGCTTATCTGTTCCCTGGGGTGATGTTGAGGTTGCTCTGCTTCTGTGGATTTTCTTGTTAAAAAGAAGCAGAAAATTAAACCTTTATCTTCTCCTGTCTCTGTTACTTTAGACAGGAAAGGCTTATTTGGCTTAACTCGAAGCTTAGTTCTGGCTTTAACCCTTCTCATTCTGGAACTGCTTGTAAGAGAGAAAGGAATTCAATTTCTGTAAACTCACAGTGTGATGAGCAGGGAATGTAATTAGATGGAAGAAATTCTGTTACTTCTCCTCAGGCAACTAATTCTGTCTCTAAGGAGAGTATTTCTTCAGATTTTCCCTTGAAATATTTCTGAAATCATATCTTGGATTAACCATTTTTTTTCAGTAGGAACAAAGGGACATTTCAGTATCTTTGAAAAAATAATATGATTTATTCCAACTGGAATTTCTGCAGACCACTGCTGTTTCCCCTGTTCTCAGCCTTAAAGAGTGTTTCTTTTTTATTACTGACTGCAGCCCCTAAGAAGACAGATAGATTTTATAAAGTTCCTCAGTATTATAAGTATTTGTTTTCTAATACTAGAACTGGCCATGCAGTGATTTCTTTGTGTGATCCTTGTGCAGCATTGTACTTGCTTCTTTTGAAAATCTGAGATATATTGCTACAACTTTTCCTTCTTCTGATGCAAATCTTCTCGTAATGTTCTTACTGCTTTTGTTTCTGAAGTAACCAAACATTCCTTGAAGTGTACGTGTGACTCAGCTGATGCCGCTTCCAGAGAAGGAGCTATGGGCCTCATATGAGAAGATTTGCATGGTTATGTCCACAGCATTTGCCTGAAGAGGTTAAAGCTGAAATGTTAAATTATCCCCTTGACAGAGAGGTTGTATTTGGACCATCCGCTGCTGAAGTCCTGGAAAAGGTGTGACAATAGTGGGAAACTGACTAAAGCGGTGACTCTGATTTTTCAAACTTCCTTCTCCAAATTTGTTAAAGGTTTCATCCATTTATAAAAAGCAAAATAAACAATCTCATCAAATGTCTTGGAAGCATATGTAAAAAAAAAATTGCAGTGACGCTACAAACAAGGACAGTGTAAGTCTGAATGACTTTCTTCAAATGTTTATCCCTCTTCCCACTATTGGGAATATAACAGTTCCTCAAATTCTGTCTCTCCCTTTTTCTCTCTGGCAAGAGATAATCTCAGACAAATAGATTCTGAGAGTGATCCATCAGGGACCCAGATGGGAATGGAAATCCCTACTTCCTTTTCAGGGGATTCCTCCTCATCCATTAGATCAAACTTCTTTTTTCCACACTGTGAGTCAGCATCTGCTGACTCAAGGGGTACTAGAGTATGTTCCTCTTTCCCTGATGGGTAAAATTTTGAATTCAAGAAAGTGTCTGGTACTAAAGAAAGAAGCTTCATGAAGAGCGGTCCTAAGTCTTTCCTTTCTTAATCATTTTGTGAAAGTCCCAAAGTTCAAAATGCTGTCCCTTCACAGTCTAATAATCTCGCTCTTAATCCCACTTTCAGTTTTTTTTTGTAACTCTCGATTTAAAGAATGCTTATCATCATATTCCTATTCCCACTGATTTCAAGCACAGTTTAAAGTTTTCTGTATTTGAATTACACTTTACGTTATCTGCATTACCCTTTGAGTTAGCTACTGCTCCAGTGTAAAAAAAAAATTGCAGTGATGCTCTAAACAAGGGCAGTCTATGTCTGAATGATTTCTTCAAATGTTTCTCCCTCTTCCCATCATTGGGAATATAACAGTTCCTCAAATTCTGTCTCTCCCTTTTTCTCTCTGGCAAGAGATAATCTCAGACAAATAGATTCTGAGAGTGATCCATCAGGGACCCAGATGGCAGGTTGGGAGGGTGGCTTAATGGCTAAGGTGTTTGCCTTACAAAAGGTGCAGGGTTTGAGTCTCACAAGAGATAATTGGCTAGGCTTAAAATGGCTTGCAAGGGCAGTTAGCTTAGTACTAAACTATGAACCTATGAAGGGATGTTCACAAAGTATATAGCTGCAACAGCAGCCAGTTGCAAATTACAATGTATTCACATTTTTCCTTATTTAGATGACTCTCTTATGTCTGCAGAATCTTTTTCAAAGTGTCAGTAATCTGTCACTTGAATAAGAGACCTTCTCCACAGACTGGGTTTCTGGGAGAACATTCTTAAGTACTGCCTGGCTTCTTCCCAGAGGATTGTATTCCTAGGATGTCCTAGATATTTTACTTCAAGAGCTTTTCTTCCACACGAAAACATAGATATATACCTAGATCTTTTCCTGAATGTTTTGTTCACAGTCTAGGACTTCAGCAAGGGAATTTCTCAGGATACTGTGATTAACGTCATCCACAATGTCTCATTTATTTATTTTTTATTTATTTGACGTTTGTTTTCCAGGATAGTCCATTGGGCCACAAGAGCCCGTTTTCAATGGAGTCCTAGGGAAAAAAGCTCCAGCTATACATTTAAGTTAAACATTTCAGTGTTAGAAAAGAACAGATCATAAACACTGCAGTGTGAGTAAAGAACAGATCATAAACACTGCAGTGTGAGTAAAGAACAAATCATAAACATTGCAGTGTGAATAAAGAACAAATCATAAATATTGCAGTATAAGTAAAGAACAAATCAAAGAAATGTTGAATTACAAAAATTGCATAGACTAAGTAAGTAGAAAAAGAAAATAATTTTTTTTTCCTGAATTACATCAGGTACATTTGGTTGTTAGTCATATACATCACTAGATGGAGAACTAAAGGAGGCAGTGGTAGGTAAGTGGGTAAGAAAATCTGACAAGAAAGTGTAGTTAGAATTAGGTAGGATGAGAGCAAGAGCATTTCTATTGTGAAGTAAGGTGTGAGTGCAGAGAGGTTTTAAACAAGGAAAGACTGCTAGTGGTGTGGATAGGAGAAGGGAGAGAGTTCCAAAGGCGAGCTAGAGAGAAGGACATCAGGTGATTCCCAGCTTGAATGATGGCATGATTCATCTAGTCAGAGTCCACATAATAAAGATACAGTGGTACCTGATATCTGTGTTGTCCCAACATCAGCACTACCTGATGTTTCAAATTCCAGCTTTGTGATTTGTAAAAAGGGAACTGCTTTGACCAGGAGACCAGCTTTATTTGAGTACATGTCTCCCATTCTCTCTTCCAGCTACAGTAAAGTTTGTAACAATAGTTGCCTTAGACTTAGCGTGGGAAGCATTGTCTTTGGGCATAAAAGGTGGTCCCAAAAACATAAGAAGAGATGTTGGTAATTGTAATGCACTTAGCTGCCGACATCATCTATGGTCTCCAGGACCTTTACAAATGATTACAGACAACATCCCAATGATGTGGAAGATAAACAAAGTGGGGGTGGTCTGGATTATACCCTCTATGCAGATTAGCCATGCAGCCTGAGATATAGGAAATGAGAGCAAAATCTTGTGGCAGAAAAGTTGAACAGGACCAGGGCAGACTCTCATGAATGGAAATCGAATTAGGGGATCTTCCAGGACTTGTTCTAGGGAACACCTCAGATGGCTATTTTGAGTTTGCTACAAATAACCACTACTATTATTGCTTCTGTTTTATGTTTTTTTAATTTTCAGGTATTGATTTTCATGCATGATTGTGATATTTTTCTGGGATTTAGAGAAACTCACAATGGAGCACGTTGTAGATTAAATGTGGACATTGTTCAGACAACTGCATAATAGTTTGCTGTTGAGCTGAGGAGACTGATATGGCTGTGGTGAGGTAGTCAGCACTGGCCACATGGACTTTTGACATGTATCTGGCAGTCGCATACAAGGACTTAGCCAATACATTTGGGAACTGGGAATGTCAAACATGATGATATCCTAATAGACTGGCAGCCCTGTCAGGCCTAAAAAAAATATAACTTAAATTTAAAGCAAATGAAAAAGGGGGTTAGCACTAGACCTACAACTGGCTTATTATGGAGGTTCAGTCCCAAGTTGACATAATCAAATATTGTCCCATTTTTATGTTAACATCAATAAGGGTACTGAGAGATTCGCCTGGATTTCTGCAGATGATCCTAATTCTTTTCAGTATAGGTTCATAGGTAGGTACTAGGCTATTGGCCCTAGGGCCTATACAAGCCTAGCAAAAATGTACCCTGGCTTTCGCCACCCAAGAAAATTATTTTCCTGTGCCCCTGTCAAGCAGAACCACAGAAGTGATCCCCGGGGTGAATTTTCTATTACCCATCCAATCATCAAGATTTTTCTTGAAGAGTGCTAATGAGGAGCTCTGTTTGACATAGATAGGTAGTCTGTTCCAGAATATGGGAAGTCTCTGCGACAGGAATCTATCCCTCCAACATGTTCTGTTTATTGTGGTGAAAAGGTTTAGGTCCCTAGAGCGTGTAGCTCAGAGGGATTGGGATTTCTTGAAGTGGAGCATGTCCAACAGCTCTGGGTTTGACATAGCTTTGTATGTTAGACAGAGATTTCCTCTGAGTAGGCGATATGCGACGGAGTAAAGCTGGAGTTTTTTGAGACGGTCTGCATAAGGCATCTGTTTGAGGCCAGTAATCTTCTTTGTGAGGTATTTTTGCGGCCTTTCCAGTTGTTGTAGATGTCTTGTGAGATACATACCAAAAGGGGCATTGTACTCTATAATGGGTCTAATGAGTGATGAGTAGAGGGGAACAATGACCTCATTTTTTCTGGATGAGAAACCTTTTGTGATGAGGTGTGCCACGTAGAAGGATTTCCTGACCACTTTGGCAATGTGATTATCAAAGGAGAGACTACTGTCCACCTGTGCCCCAAGGTCTCTTATCACACTTTTGGTGTTAAGTAGACTACCGCCTATGTGGTAGTTCATGGGTACAGAATTTTTACCAAAGGGGATGACAATGCACTTTTTGGCATTGAGCTTGAGACCATGTCTTTGACACCAGGCATCTGTCTCAGTGAGGCCCTTTTGTAGGATGTCCACATCGTTAGGAGTTTCAATTATGGCTCCTAGTTTGCAGTCATCTGTGAATTTAGTTAGCCAAAGACCTTCTGTGTTAGCCTGTACTTCAGAGAAGTAGATACCAAACTTGAGAGGACCCAGGACTGAACCCTGTGGTACTCCACTTGTCACTGGTCTGAAGTCTGATTTGGAGAATGCTACTTTCATAGTGTGGGTTCTTTCAGTAAGCCAGTTGGATACCCATCTTGTGACATAAGGATTTATACTTAGTTTAGTGAGTTTATCTATAATTCCAGAGTGGGGGATGGTGTTGAACGTCTTGGCGAGATCTAGATAGGCTGTGTGAACCACCTTACCCTCATCTATGGCTTTGGTGACTACTTCAAAGAAGTCTGTCAGGTTTAGGAGACATGATCTACCTTTTACAAACCCAAACTGTGTGGGGTCCAGGGTTTGGAGATCTCCAATGTCTTTGTTTATGAGTTCCAGGATGATACGTTCCATGGCCTTGCAGACGAGGCTCGTCAGGCTAATGGGGCGGTAGTTCCTGGGGTCTGTTGTGGCCCCCCCCCTTTGTGAAGTGGGATAACTGTCACGGTGTGCATTTCAATGGGCACAAAGCCTGAGGTGAGGCTATGATTGAACATGGTACATGTGAGAGTGTTCAATCTCGCCTTTGTTCTTACACATGGGTTCGGAGCCGATCCTCGGCTCCGTGCCGGCCGACTGCAAGCTCTGCATCGAGAAGAAGCTCGAGGACATCTAATACCCACAATCCCCCTCTGCCTTTACCTCAGATCTAGTTTGCCGCTGCTGCATTCGCATCGCTGGAGGCTAGCTCGAGGGTTTTTCAGATAAGATTTAACTTTCTTGTTGTTAAATTTTCAAGAGAACTTGTTTAAAACACTAGTTATAGTATTTAGTGTATGTGTGTGTGTAGAGAGTGAAATTCTCGGTACCGTTAACTTAGTTTAAATTCTTTAACTGGTATAGAGTTTTTCGGGGCCTACCACCCCTACTTGGATTGACAAACGGACTGACATATCTACTGGATTTGACCTTTTTTTCTCTGGAATTGACTGTTACTGGACTTGACTTTTTTCTCTTACCTCAAAATGTCTGAGAAAATAAAATCTGGATTCAAACGTTGCCAGTGTGGCCAAAAGATGTCGGTCACGGACAACCACAGTTCCTGTGTCTACTGCCTTGGCTCTCTCCACTTACAAGAGGACTGTTCTATTTGTCACTCTTTTAGTGGGAGGGTCATGACAGATAGGCGCAGGAAACTGATGGACAGAGGGTTGTTGAAACCCTCTTTCCAGGAGGCTCTGGATGCTTCAGACCAGGCATCCAAATCCTCGAAGGAATCGAAGACGTCGGAGCCCAAGTCATCGGCTCCGAGCTCTTCGGTAAAGGTAGGTTACCGGTTCCACAGACTTGGGGCCGAGTGTTCAACTGTTGGCAGTTTCCGAGCCTCGAGTCTTGGAACCGGTGACGGAGCTCCCTCCACCGACTCTGTTGAGGTCGGCTCCGTCTTCGATCCCTTCGACTCGTTCTTCCAGGCCCCTTTCCGACACCGATGTGGACCGTGTGGTGCAGAAATTGATGGAGCATACGGCCCTATCCAAGCTTATCTCGGTCTCCTCTCAGTTGATGTCGAGACTTGAAGGCCTGCCACTATCTCCATCTGTTCCTCCTCCGAGACCTGTCCAGTCTTCGGAGCCGGAAGAAGCTGAACTGATGATTGTGGAGCCCTCGGTGCCAGAACCGTCCTTTTCTCGGTCGGCACCGTTCACCTCGACTCCATCCGATCCGGTACTGGAGTCTCGGGGCCGAAGATCCATCCTTGGTTCCGGGACCGAGAGCCGGACCGATGTTTCGGTTCCGACGCTCCCTCTCGGGGCCTCGGCGCGGATCGACTCGGTTCCGTCCTCGGGGTCGGTGCCTTCGGTTCCTGTTTCAGGGATTCTTCCCATTTCTTCGGAACCGGGAGATACCTCGACTCGGGACCCGGGGGCCTTCGACCTCATGAGGAAGGTGTTGTCTACCCAGACAACCACATCAGCAGGAACAGCTTCTCCTCCCCACAAAGGACCGTTATCCTCCTCTGCACCCACGGCCACGTCCAAGCGTCGGGCACCAGTGTCTCAGCCACCCCTGGAGGGTGCCCCTCTTCCTCGGAGGCTTCTTGGATGCTCCCCACGAAGAAGTCCCTAGGAAAAGATTGTGTAAGAGGAGACACTTGGATTCTCCACAAGAATCCTTGACATCTGATACTGACTTAGATGAGTCAGAAGGGTCCCCTAAGTCACCTTCAGAAGATGTCTCTTTTCTGACATCTTGGAGATCCTAAAACAGAGAGGTGACTGGCAAGCCCTCCCCCCTTCTGAGGATGAGTCAGTTTTGCTGAAGGCATTTGGTGCTCGCCCTTCCTCCTCCTGGGTCACTCCGCCCTTCGATGAGTTAATGGAGTTGATTGCTCGAAGGGCGTGGGAGACACCTGACACGGTGGAACCAGTCCCTAGGAAGCCAAATAAGTACATTACGGCACCACAGGACAAGGCTTACCTCACCAAAGGAGTTCCAGTAGACGCCATGGTGGTGGCAGCGGCCACGAAAAAGGAGATGTCGGAGTCTTCCTCATCTGTCCATCCGCCTAACAAAGACTCTAGGACCATGGACAGATACGGGAAGCGCATTTTCAGTTCAGCGGCTTTCTCTATGCGTTCCCTGAACTATTTGACTCATTTTACACGTTTACAGAGGGATCTAGTCAAAGAGTTGGGAGATACCCTCCAGGGTACTACAGATGCTGCTGTTTCAGAGAAAGTCACAGCGCATCTCAACACCCTTACATCCATTGTAAACTCGTCCATGAGGCTGATATCCTATGCAGCCGAAGGATCGAGTAGGGCAGCGGCTTCAGCGATTGCTCTTCGTAGGCAATCCTGGATGCGCTTATGTTCATTTGCGGAAGCCATCAAGTCTTCCTTTACTAACGCCCCATTTGATGGAGCCACACTTTTTGGCCCTAAAGTAAAGGAGACCCTTACCCGGTGTGAACAGGAGGGAAAGACTCTGTCTGCTGTCGGAGTCCGTTTTCCACCCTTCCAGACCGTACCCCTAAGGGCTACGTGGTGGGAACATGTGAATTCGAAAACCCCAAGGATCTTTCCCATACACACAGGGTGATGACCCCTGTAGAGGCAGAGGGGGGGGCAGAGGTGGAAGACGCCGCCCTGGCGGCAGAGGGGGTCCGCAAAACCAAGGTGACAGGGATAACCTTCCTGGCAAACCTTTTCAGCACTCCTGAGAGGAGGCCCGACTGTCCTGCTCTGGAGGCAGTCGGGGTCGCTTAGCTTTATACCCTCAGGCCTGGCAAAACCTTTCTTCAGACAATTGGGTAAAAGCATTGTTACCAGAGGTTACAAAATCCCATTTCTATCCACACCCATTCCAAAGAAAACTCCCAGATGTACCACCCCATCTGCGAGACCCAGCAGCTACAGAAATTTCAAAGCTGCTAGAAAAAAGAGTCATCCAACCAGTCCCAGCGGACCAAATAGGATTCGGAACTTACTCAAGGTTCTTTTTAGTTCCAAAGAAAACAGGGGACTGGAGACCGATTCTGGACCTAAGCCATCTCAACACCTTTGTCAAGAAGGAAAAGTTCCGAATGGTCACGCTTCAATCGATCCTTCCATTCTTACGGAAGGACGACTGGATGTGCTCGATAGATCTGAAGGACGCATACTACCACATCAAAATGGCCAGGGCGTCCAGGGATCATTTGCGCTTCCAGCTAGGAGCCAGTCACTATCAGTTTCGAGCCCTGCCCTTTGGTCTGACTACAGCCCCCAGGGTCTTCACCAAATGCATGGCAGTGGTAGCGTCTCATCTGAGGCGCCTAGGATTCCAGGTGTTTCCATTATCTGGACGACTGGCTCCTGTCTGCCACCACCAGGTGTCAACTGATACAAGCCAGGGATTACACCCTACAACTTTGTACACACCTTGGAATTTCAGTAAATTTCGAAAAATCTTTGCTACAGCCATCACAGCATATCTTATTCATAGGAGCGGAATTAGATACGCATCATTTAGTTCTAAAACTTCCTACAGAAAGAATAGTAGCACTTCAAATCAACATTTCCCTTCTGCTGTCGTCCAGAAAGTCACCGCAAGATTGTTCTGAAAGTCTTGGGTCTCATGGCAGCTTCTCTCATTGCGATACCATTGGGAAGACTGCACATGAGAGTGCTACAATGGCTTCTGTTTGCACAATGGTCATTCCAACAACTTCCACTGACTCACGAAATATTGATAACGAAAACATGCAAATCACACCTAGTGTGGTGGTTACAGACTTGCAACCTATCCAGCGGAAGACCATTTGTGCTACCCGCACCGTCAGCGGCGATAACCACGGACGCTTCCCTGATAGGGTGGGGGGGCATCTTTCAGGGACAGACAGTCCAAGGCGAATGGACCAATCTGGAGTACAATCTGCACATCAATGTTCTGGAGTTGAGGGCAGTGTTTTTGGCGTTGCAACACTTTGCTCCCCTTCTTCCTCCAGGGACCATTGCAGTTCAGACAGACAACATGTCCGTAGTCTGGTACATAAACAAGCAAGGGGAACCAGGTCTTACCAACTATGCAGAGAGGCCATGAGAATTTGGCAATGGGCAGAGTCCACGGTCGCTTTCTGATCGCAACGCACATCCCGGGTCATCCAACGTCATAGCCGACAGGCTGAGCAGGGCAATACTATTGCCTCACGAGTGGTCCCTCAAACATTCAGTTGCGAGAAGGATTTTTCGCAAATGGGGCCAGCCTACCTGCGATCTGTTTGCGTCTCCAATGAACGCCAAATGCAGGAGCTACTTTGCCCTATTACCCTCCAGGGAAGTCCCCAGGGACGCGCTGGTGCACGATTGGCCCCCGGGTCTCCTATATGCTTTTCCTCCATTTCCCCTGATTGCAAAGTTTCTACAGAAAGCCAACAACCTTCAGAGGACTATTATTCTCATTGCCCCGTTCTGGCCTCGTCAAATTTGGCTCTCCTTTCTATTGCATCACCGCATTCGGGGACCTTGGATGCTGGACCCAGAGCCAGATCTACTGACTCAGTCGTCAGGAGTTCCTCACCCATCTCTAGAATCTCTCCATCTAGCAGCTTGGCTGCTCCGCTTCCCTTTTTAGCCAGGTCGGTTCCCCTTACATCGGCGGTTCAAGATATTTTAGTAGCTTCTCATAAAGTTTCCACTACAAAGACTTACACCAGTAAGTGGAAACGTTTTGTCTTTTGGGCGGAGTCACATCATTTGGACCCTGTTAGAGCTCCGTTAAACAAGGTTTTAGAGTTCTTGACTGAACTATTTCATGAAGGAGCTTCCCCGGCTACTTTAAGAGTACAGTTAGCTGCCATTTCTAACTATCATGTAGAGGAATGTGGTGCCTATTATGGCTCACAGACTTTGTAAAGCCTTTTTAAAAGGTTCTTTTCATATCAGACCACCAGTCAGAAGTCCGACATCACCGTGGAATTTAAACCTGTTGCTCTCTAAATTGATGTTGCCACCCTTTGAACCAGCCTCAAGTTGCACATTGAAATTTTTGTCATGGAAAACTTTATTTCTAGTGGCCATTACATCTGCTAGGCAGTGTCTGAGCTTCAGGCCCTTTCTGTCAAACATCCTTATTTAATATTTCATTCTGACAGAGTATCCCTACGTACTAATCCATCCTTTCTCCCTAAAGTTTGTTCTTCTAGTAATATTAATCAGTCCATTGAATTACCCACCTTCTTTAAGAACCACTCTAATAAATTGGAGTATATGTTGCACAAACTGGACGTCCATAGACAACTCAGATTTTATTTGGATAGAACAAAAGATCACAGGAAATCTGATCAACTATTTGTAGCTTTTGCTGACAGCAGAAAGGGTCTTGCAGTTACGAAACGAACTCTTTCTAAATGGCTAACTGACTGTATCACATATGTTTATGAAGCCTCTGACCAAACATTATCAACAAAACCCAAAGGACATTCCACCAGATCAGTTTCTATATCTTTGGCTCACGCAGCTCGCTTACCACTAGGCACTATTTGTGCGGCTGCTACTTGGGCTAAACCACATACATTTATCTCTCATTACAAAGTGGACAGGGTTTCTAGGGATAGGGCAACCTTTGGTTCCACTGTGCTCAAGAACGTTCTCCCTTGAGTTCCTCAGGATCATGGAGCTAGGGACGCTACCCATGTGTAAGAACAAAGGCGAGATTGAACACTCTCACATAAAGAAGTTATGTCCTTACCATAACGTTCCATGTGGAGTGTTCATCTCGCCTTGGTTATTACACTCCCACCCTTCCCACCCTTAGGAAGAACGTTCGATTTGGTGCCTGGTCTGGAGTATTCTCCTTCTGCTGTTGCAGTATTAGTGTTACTATCATACCCTTGGTATGTTTGTATATATGTACTTTTATGTATATAGTTTGGCATGTGTGCGTGCTTTATGTCTGGTTTGCTTGCAAACTAGATCTGAGGTAAAGGCAGAGGGGGATTGTGGGTATTAGATGTCCTCGAGCTTCTTCTCGATGCAGAGCTTGCAGTCGGCCGGCACGGAGCCGAGGATCGGCTCCGAACCCATGTGTAATAACCAAGGCGAGATGAACACTCCACATGGAACGTTATGGTAAGGACATAACTTCTTTTTAGGTGGGGTGCCAGTTCATTCTGTAGTTCATGTAGAAGGCAGCCTGGGATGTTGTCAGGTCCCATGGATGCTGTGTTCTTGGCTTTGGAGAGTGAAGTTTTTACTTGTGCAGCCATGATTACAGGAACTTTGTATTCTTCCGATATAAAGATGGGCCCTTTAGGGGGTGAGGGGGGGGGGGTAAAGTTAGCACTGAACCTATCTGCCAGGATGTTGGCAATATCAGTTGGTTCTGTATATTTAGTGTCATTGTGCTGTAACTCAGAGTATATTTGAGTGTTGCCATTGAGATTTTTGACATAGCTATAGAATGCTTTGTGGTTGTCTTTAAAAATCAGTGACAATTTTGTTTTCATAACTAGCTTTGGAGGATTTTATGAAGGATCTCAGCTTCTTACTGAGGCTGACCAGGGAGTTCCTCCAATCGTGGGATTTTACTCTTTTTTGCAAGAGTTTCTTTCTTCTGTTGTAGAGTTTGTTTATGGCAAAAGACCACCAGATTGGCTTCCAATTTTTTGGAGGATAGCATCTTGGTTCTGTTAGGGATAGCACGATCCATGCACTCGTGTAAGTGCTTATAAAGTGCATTTGTGTAGGATTCAGCAGTCGTACCTCTATTGTCCACCTGCATGGGTGTCATGAAGTTTGCCACTTCTGTCTTAAGAAGCGTGAAGTTGGCTTTGGAGAATTTTTTTATGGTTGTTTTCCTAATGGGGGGTGGGAGCGGGATGTGGATGTCTAGGGTGATTAGCTTGTGGTCGGATCTGACCAACGAGGAGCTGACCTCTGGTGTAGAACACCAGTCACTCATGTTGGTGATGACCTGGTCTAGGATATTGCTGCCTCTGGTGGGGGTGTGGATAAGTTGATCCAAAGTGTTGGAATTGATGATTTCCAGAAAACGTTGAGCAAAAGAGTTGATACATGAGAACATTGACATCTGTGCAGTGACAGAGACCCATTTAATAGTAGGGTAGTTGAAATCACCCATTATTAGAGTGTTGGGTTGTACCTTAATATTGTCCAGTGTATCAAGAAAAGAGGAATGTGAATCCTGGGGCATGGTGGGGGGTCTGTAGCAAGCTACAATCTGGATTGCGGTTTTGCCCAGAGTTAGTTGAACTTGGATAATTTCGGCTGCATTATGCTGAGCAACTAGCTTGGAGGTGTGGATATCCTTAATGAATATGGACACGCCTCCACCTTTAGTGTTTCGGTCCGGGTTTGGTGGCCGAATGGTGTGGTATGAATTATAGCCTGGTAATGCAGGGGTGCTCTCCGGAGCATTGAATCAGGTCTCTGTCACTGCACAGATGTCAATGTTCTCTATTTTAAGGAGTGCCTCGAGTGAGTGCATTTTGTGGTTTAGACTTCTAGCATTGAGTAGCATTACCCTTAGATTTTGCTTGCTTGTACCTGTTACGGTGGTGAATTTATCATTTGAACCTTGCCTAAAAAAGGCACTATAGGGGTGGCAAGAGCCTTTGCCAATATCCGGAATCCCAAGGGCAACAGGTGCAGGCCATCTCTGGCAAAGCAGCGTGGTCTGTCGATCATGTCATCCCAGGCAGACAGATACTGGATTCCCTTAGAATGACACCAGAAGCTTAGCCAATTGTTAAAGTCAGTCATTTTGTCCTTGTACTGTGGTGTCATTCTGGGTGATGGCAGGATGCTACTCAGGGCTAGGGTCATACTGGCCTGGGCTACAAGTTCAGAGAGCTCCTCCATGTCTCTTTTCATGTAGTCCAGGGAGGTACGTCTCAGGTCATTCACACCAACATGGACAATGACAGAGTCATATTTGTACTTGTTGTGGAGTGACCTGAGTGTGTGCATTATGTGGCGGATCCTGGCACCTGACAGGCAGCTGACAGTAACTTTTTCCTTGTTTAGCCTGGTGAGTGGAACATCAGTGTGTCTGACTATAGAGTCACCTATGACTAGAGTGTTGGGTACGTTATGCCTTATGGGCTGTAGTTGAGTGGCACACTGAGTATGTGGGTTATGTGTCATTTGAGTTGTGTTGTGGGGTGGAGGTTGCTTGCATTTCTGCTTTGGAGGTCTCTGTTGTTTGGGCAGATTAGTACTGAGAGCCTCCGCGAATGTAGGTGTGTGTATAATGTTTCACATTGCTCCTAGTGACCTTTTCTTCAGTGGTGTTGAGTCTCTTCACTTTGTCCCCTGCACAACCTTACTAATGTGTGCTTACCCTAACCCTAAGTGGTCCATTGTCCTTAACCCTCAGCTTTATATACTGCCTTATGAAAAACCCTTTCCATAGCATTACCATTGTACAAGACACACACACACACACACACACACACACACACACACACACACACACACACACACACACACACACTCCAATAAAAGTATCCCCTTTAACTTAACAGTATTAGAGAACATGTGAGTAAGGAGACAAGCAGCTGACTGTGGAAGATACAGGTTTAGTTATGATACTATGTGCATGGGTGGCAAGGGACACAGTAATTCCTGTCAGTCATCCC
Organism: Protopterus annectens; assembly: GCF_019279795.1. Lineage (NCBI taxonomy): Eukaryota > Metazoa > Chordata > Ceratodontiformes > Protopteridae > Protopterus > Protopterus annectens. Next base: position 1,122,124,440 of record NC_056735.1, read on the forward strand.
ATCCTTGCTGGAGCATGTATTTTGCAGGAGTTTGAAATGTGGATGTCTGGGTTATGGGTATTCTATATGAAAGTTAATCCCCTGTTTTAAGGATGGGTGCTATAGCATGGCCTTGACTTGCTGTAGTGGATGAAGGTAAGGCAGTTCATACCGCCTACCTCGATCTGGCCATAGCCTTTGATACCACCCCTCACTCAGGAATTATTGATAAACTCAGTAAACTAGGCATCAACTCCTATATCGTGAGGTGGGTTGCAAATTGGCACACAGATAGAACCCCCAATGTGAAAGTAACGGACTCCAAGTCAGACTGCAGACCAGTCACGAGTGGAGTCCCACACGGATCAGTCCTGGGTCCTCTCCAGTTTGGCATCTATTTCTCAGAAGTCCAGACCAACACAGAGGGACTCTGACTGACGAGATTCGCAGACGACTGCAAGCTGGGAGCCATTATTAACTCCCCAAATGATACAGACATCCTACAGAAAGGCCTCACTGAGACCAATGATTGGTATTGAAACCATGGCCTTAAGCTTAATGCCAAAAGATGCGTCGTCATCCCCTTTGGGGAAAACTCACTTCCCACTAATTACCACATCAGTGGAAGCCCACTGAACACTGAAGGCATTATAAGAGATCTGGGGGCACAGGTTGACAGCAACCTCTCCTTCAACCACCACATTGCCACTGTGGTCAGAAAGTCCATCTGTGTGGCACGTCTCATTACCAAGGATTTTGCATCCAGGAAGAAAGAGGTCATCATTTCTCTCTACTCTTCCCTCATTAGCCCAATCATAGAGTATAATGCTCTATTTGGCATGCAGCTATGATTCATTTTATTTATTTATGTTATCATTTATAAAAAATTGCATATTTGTGTTATTTACATAATTTCTTTTTATTTCATTTATTTACTGTTTTATATGTTGTCTTATGCTCTTGTGCTAATTTTGTTTATTAATGTCTATACATTCAAATAATATAGTTAAGCAAAATTTGTATGTTTGTTAACATTACATTTTACTTTAACCATTATGCCGGGCTATACCATGTTCCCTGTTGGTTGGAGATGAGTATAAATAATGAGTATTCTTATTGGAGGTTAAATTTACCCACGGATGAAGGCTGGTTAGCCGAAACCGGTTTGGATATGTTTATAATACCTAATAAATATAATATTTGACGTTTATTCCAGACATCAGTATCTTTGTATTATTTGCTGGCCGTTGGTGTTTTGGATGTTAATGGTTGGGCCGAGCATACCATACTTGCAAAGCATTAAGTTTTTGCTACTGTTTGTTGGCTTTGCTGTTGGGCGGCGATACTGATACTATATAATCCGTATAGGGGATTCTGTTAATCCTTCAACCAACCTTTGGAATATTGGAACACGGATATTGACTTTATAGCTTCCCTGGGGTATTCTCATTTTTGGTGCCCTAATGAAATTACTTATTTTATGGATGTCTTACTTTCCGGTGTATGAGAAGTTCGAGAAGGCCTATGATGATTAGCTTTTGGCATATACAAACACAGCGAGAGGTCAGAGCGATTATAACTGTTTTGACTGGCATCAATTTTTTCATTTGGTCGATGGGCACATCTGAAAGGAAGATTTTGTTGTTTATGAGGCATACGGTGTCATAATTGTGTGGTTGCGGACAGCCATACACAATTTTTGGGATCTTACAAAGCACACATAACCTATTATATCAATGTAGTGGATTGTAAGGTACTGTGACCAATTTCTCTTTCTTATTCAGGCGGAGAATACATTTGGATTGTGAGTTTGACAAATGGGCTAACAGTTACCATTGGAGAGTGTTTGAGTGCAATTTTTGGGTAGCATTTACGAAAATAACATTTTGGCATATAAGGCATATAGCTTTATGGGTGTGTGATGGCGGACAGCTATATTCAAAAAGTTTTCTTGTGATCATATATTGTACTTATATTTTCTCATACCATCTCAGTGGTTACAAGGTACTGTGTTTTTCTTCTATCTACTCACACAAGTGGAAACTTTCCTGCCTTGATTATATGGCCTAACTGTCACGAGTGAAGAGTGACACTACAAATGCTTGTGTTTTCCAAGGATGTGGATCCATGATCGTAGAACTGTGATATTTGGACTATAACATACCTGGCATTTATCTTAATCACTGTCTGGCTTTGTTAATAATTCAAGGTTTATATTTAAACATATGGTCTATTACTCAGTGACCAATCTATATGAGGTACCAATATTGTGGGGCGGAAGAAACAAGCCGACAGTCATCAAGGAATCCGGGAATTATATTCAATGTATATGTTATAATTTTTTTATAATTATATGTGAACCTAATATTAATGTTGTATCTTATACATATATGACTGGTTGACTAAGTATAATATAGGGGGTAATTGAAACCTGTGTTTTATAAGATCGAACAGAAACAATACGTTTCAGACAGCTTAGTATTGGAAAAGGATCACAGATCAGAGGTTTGGATTATTTTATAGAAGGTATACTCTATATGGCTGCTCTTTGACTTTATGTTGATTCCAAAATATATGCAAAATAATAATAGGTCATTTGATCCTATACATAGGGGACATCTATAGCTCTGTGTTGAGGCTTTGGCCTGCATAATACAAGTAATGATTTGAGAGCTATGTATAATTTTTATAAGGTTCTTCCCTATATATAGAAATTTTTCATTATTGGATTACTATACATAACCATCACTATTTTAAACAGAGTCATTTACAGCCATTTAAATACAACTTTGGATTCCTGATTTGGAACAACATGTAGAACTTTATATTGATTCCAAAATCTATGCAAAATAATAATAGGCTATTTATATAGGGGATATCCACAGCTATGTGAGAAGGCTTTGGCCTACATAATACAAGTAACTATTAGGGAGCCATGTATAATTTTTACAAGTTGCCTCTATATATTGAATTTGTACCACCATTGGATTACTATACATAACCATTACTATTTCAAACAGAGCGATCTACAGCTTTTCAAATGCAAGTTCTGAATTGGAACAGTACATAGAACTTGCATGCTACAAGGGTGTTTTGGATTTCATGTTTATCACATGATCTTGTGTATGTGAATTTATAGATATAGTGGTTATTAATAAACTAGGCCTAGGCCTTTTGTCCACACAATTTAAGTGACCTTATTGGTCGTAAAAGTTTACATTTCATTTGAAGAACAGAGACCTTAAGCTATATTAACAAAAGTAGCACAAAATTGATGGTAAATGCTAAATCAATAATATTCATAACCTGTGTTATTACAAATAGCTTTATTTGGTGTGTTACTACATAAAGGACTATTTGGATTCTGAAATATCTGTTCAGAATTTACTAGACAATTGAGACACTTTAAATTTTGTATGAACAGGTGGATCTGGGTTTCTTTCAGGTTTTGAAGCTATTGAGTTGCTGTCCTCAGACTGGTGTCGGTAGTGTTGGTGACTTAGGATTTGGAAATTAGAATAATATAGACACGCCCCTTTGATATCAGTATTGTCCTTGCAATTTTCATACAAGAGTATGGAATATTGGTATCACTAAAGAGCCAATTCTAACACTTTGTTTGATCAGGATTACTTTTTAGTTTATCCATAAAATACTATTGGATTCTAAATTAGTTTTTTTGCCCTTCGAACACCAATAGATATGGATTTGGAGAACATTCTTCATGGATTATCTGCTGATAGGGATGACATTGGAATCTTTGGGATAGACAGCATACCAGGCAATAATCAGAATGGCTCCTTAACAAATCCATCTAATAGATGTGATATGGCCTTCAATAAATTGAATAAGGGCCTGAAGAATTTAAGAGCAAATATTTGGCATCTAAGATTGTTTCGAGCATAAATAAATAGGGAAATAACCTCAAAGAGCCTGAGAATTCATTTACAACCCTTAGTTGGTAGGCCGGAGGACAGGCTAACTAAGGAATGGAACCTAGCATTACAGCAAGCTTCTATGATGTTTAAGATACTTACTTCGTACTATGGAAGGATGGTTGACATCAGTCTTACTGACGTGAAAACCTGTTGTGAAGAATGTAAAAAGTATGAGTCCCTACCTATGTATGCTACCTCTGTAAATAAACTCTCAAAGGAATGGCCATTTTTGAAAAACAGACCAAAGAAAGAAAAATTTGAAAATTCAATAGGGACATTTCGGATTACCACAGGGGTCATCCATTTGAAACCTCTAGATCTGTTAGATTTACAGACACCGGTAGGGGGACAGCAAACAATAGGCCCAGCACATCAGGGGAGGAATCCTCCTATACGGGCAATGATAGTAGTAGTTATCGGGAATCACCTAGCCGTAAGAAATCCAATGCAGCACACCCTTTAGACATGGAAAGAGGTGGCAGGGAGGCCGCAAACACAAGCATGGGTACAAGAACAAACTCTGTGGAAGGGTTAACACAGACACTTCTGAAATAACTTATAACAGCTATCAAAATGTGTTGAATTTATCAGATATAACTAACAAATGAACAAGAAAAACTACTTAATAAAGGTCTTGGTTTTATACCTGTTTTTTTTCTCTGATGAATACAATATAGTTAATGATGTGTTATCTTTTTGTCATAACCTTAATCTCAAATTATTTTTTACAGACAAAACCTCTCAAAGATCTGAGGAATTCAGATTCCATAAATCTGAATTCCAACCACCTATAAATAAACATGTCTCCATGTTCCATCAATCGGTACTCAGAGATCTACATTTCCCACATAGGGAATCATGTATTATGGGCCAAAACATATCTCCATCAGAAAAGGTTGCTATGGAGCAATTAAAGAACAATCATAATATTGCTATTCTACCAGCTGATAAAGGAGGTGCAGTAGTGGTTATGAATATGGGATATTGTTTGAATGAAGGTAGGTGACAACTTGCCAATGCTCGGTGTTACATGTATATGCCTATTGATCCCACCCCAGTATTTAAGAAAGAAATAGATGCTTTTTTAAATCAAGCAGAGGAGGAAGGTATTATTACCAAGAACACTGTGAAACATCTAATGGTTATGGACCCTCAAAAACAAATACTTTATCTACTTCCGAAGATACATAAATCCCTTTCAAAACCTCCGGGAAGACCAATTGTGTCTGGCATTGGTTCCCTAACTGAACCCCTATCAGCTTTTCTTACACAATACTTGAAACCTCTACTGACTTTTGTCAGAGCCAGATTACGGGACACCACACACTTTCTTCAAATTATACAGGATACACAATTGGAGCAAGGCTGGTTAATGTGTACACTGGACGTGAAATCCTTGTACACAAGCATACCACATTGGGTAGGACTTCAGGCTCTACAGTATTGGCTGGAACATTTGGCCTTATATCCACCTGGATTTAACACACTATTTGTATGTATGGCAGAACATGTACTTAACAAAAATGTCTTCTGTTTCCAGGGAGAGTGCTATTGGCAACTACAGGGTACTGCTATGGGAGCATCTTTTGCTCCCATATATGCAGATCTATTCATGGCCTTTTTTGAAGAATGCATGATCTACGATCCCCTCCATAACCTGTATATGGTGGAGATTGACATCTGGCGTAGATATTTGGATCATTGTTGGATGGTGTGGCGGGCAGACCAGGCATACCTACAGGAATTTGTAGAATATCTGAAAGGAAACATATGGGGCATTGAGTTCACTGTAACATCAAATCATGACACTGTTGATTTTTTTGATGTTACAGTATATAGGAATGAAGATCATACTTTGAATACTAGGTGCTATCGTAAATATCCACAGTACAACACTCTGCTCCATGCCTCAAGTATGCATCCACGCCACACCATCCGGAATATACCGAAATCCCAATTTATGCGTATTAAGCGTTTCAGCTCATCAGATCAAGATCTTGAACATGCCAGATCAGATCTTTACAACAGACTTATGGATAGGGGATATAGAGAATCAGATGTACTTACAGCAAGTGAATGGTCCAACACTCAAGATAGAAACACTTTATTACAATACAAGAAATGAGCAACTACATTGGAAGAACCCACTCTTAGATTTGTGACTACATGTGGATGGAGTCACAATGTTATAAGAAACGGTTTACTATCATAAATTCGAAAATCAGAACAAAACGTGTCTGCATTTTCGTGACATTTTCGGCAATACACAGCACTCCCACCTGTCCCGTAACTACCTACCTAACTAGCCTAAACACACAGTTATGCAGGGGGGCTGCACCCCCCACACCCCCCCAACTTAATATTCCAACTCCGAGATTTCACTACAGTGAGGAAAGGGATGTATTTCCCTAACTGCACTGTACCGCGATCCCGTCACATGAGCGAATGTTAGAATTGCGAATGCACAGTAACGTTCACCCACATCACCTGCCGAAATATGAAGTATTCGAACATCTGTTGTTCGAATACTTCATAGCCGTGCAAGTGCACGTCGGCATTGTGATAGTAAACCATAAGAAACATCATGGACACCCATTGGAATATACTTTTGGCAAATGAGGAACTCAGGAAACTTTTAGGTCCTAAATGCATGTTTTCGTTTTGGCGGGGAAAAACATTGGGTGGTTTATTTTCTCATTACAAACATAAGGAGATTGGGGGTGCAATATATCAGCAAATAACAATGACTGGAGACAAACTTTTGGGCACCTTCCCGTGTGGACATTGTGGTTCATGCTCTAATGTAAGTAAACTTAAAGAATTTACCAGTGCCAACACCAACAGAGTGTATAATTTAAGGGTATTTGGTAACTGCAGTAGTAGTTGGATTGTTTACTTAGCCACCTGCCAATGCTCAGCTTTTTATGTGGGCCAGACCTCTCGTTCACTTAGAATTAGAATGACTGAACACAAAAGTGACATCCATAATAAAAAAGAAACCACTGCTTTATACAGACATAGTATGAAACATACTAATGCCATGTTCATGTTTATGATCATAGACAGAATCACAGGGGACAGAAGTAACCAACAGGTTTGGCACACTATTTTAAATCATAAAGAGAAATATTGGATCATTAACCTTGGGACATTATTTCCCCAGGTCTCATTGATCACTTGTAAAAAGCCTGGAGATGACATTTGTATCTGGTGAATCCACCAACTATTAGCTGTTGTGGGTTCATATTCTTCTGAAGTCTAAATATGCTCATAATCAACGTGAATGTAAGTGTATATCTATAATTTGTGGAACATGCTTTCTGATTAATTATTGTATATACCAGGTTACTACATTGGGTATGTAGGAATTTTACATTATATGTAAAACTAGATTTTTGGATAGGACATATGTCTTCTCAGATTTCATGTTTATACATGTTATGTCTTATATATATACATATATATATATATATATATATATATATATATATATATATATATATATATATATATATATATATATATATATATACTCACATTAAGAAATTCTTTACATTGTATGTATAATATATATGTGTTTTCTTATATATTATAATATCCAATATATTCTGTATATTGTATGAAGCCTTTGGGATATGCCCCCCAGGTGGAGTTACACTAGGCAGTTATGATTCATTTTATGTTATCATTTATAAAAAATTGCATATTTGTGTTATTTACATAATTTCTTTTTATTTCATTTATTTACTATTTTATATATTGTTTATGCTCTTGTGCTAATTTTGTTTATTAATGTCTATACATTCAAATAATATAGTTAAGCAAAATTTGTATGTTTGTTAACATTACATTGTACTTTAACCGGGTTCAGGCACCTAGGCAGCAAGACATTTCCCTGTGGTACATTTGACTGGGGACACATGGCTGAAGTGACATTCAGCTGCAGAGAAATATGGCTGTTTGCAAATTCCCTGTGGGCAAAGAGAAGCACACACTGCCATACTCACAGCTTTAATAACCAAATGCACAGGGGGGAAACATTGTCCATGGTCTCCAAGTGAACATGAGACAGCAGGCAATATGGCAGGCATCAGCAGCAGGCTGGCCAGAGGGCATGTCAGTGGCAGTAAAAATGCAGTGCACAATGGGCAGTGCCTTTATAACTGGAGTGTGTAGACCACTACCCCCTTCACAGTGTTTGGGGAACATTACCTAAAATGCGTACTGGAGCATAAATGTGACTACAGTAGAATGCAAGATTTCCTGCATGCTGTAGCACACTTCTACATGTTGTAGTTAAATAAGCATGTGCTGTACAGTGAGCACAACACTCATTACTTCTTCTGCCGCCATGCATTTGGTTATTAAAGCTGTGAGTATGGCAGTGAGTGCTTCTCTTTGCCCACAGGGAATTTGCAAACAGCCATATTTCTCTGCAGCTGAATGTCACTTCAGCCATGTGTCCCCAGTCAAATGTACCACAGGTAAATGTCTTGCTGCCTAGGTGCCTGAACCCACTTTAACCATTATGCCGGGCTATACCATGTTCCCTATTGGTTGGGGATGAGTATAAATAATGAGTATTCTTATTGGAGGTTAAGTTTACCCACTGATGAAGGCTGTTCCTGTTATAAACAGTAGTGGGCAATGGCCACCAGGTCTTAACTCAACATGTATACATACTGACCACTCTCATACAATATGAAACACACACCATCCTAACACACACAAACCTGCATATTGTGGAAATGCTAAAACCTATCCTGCTACCTTGGCCACCTCTGGGCATCTGTGCTCCACTCGTATTATACCTACGCATACGTTACTACATTTCTACACAGGATTGGGGGGCACACCTGACTGTTGTTACTACATCTCTATACTGGATTGGGGGAAGGGGCACATCTGATTGTTTCAACATGGGAGCGGGGGGGGGCACACCTGGCTGTTACTACATTTCTACATAGAGATGTGGGGGGGACACCTGACTGTTTTTACATTTCTACACAGGATTGGGGGGCACACCTGACTGTTACTACATTTCTACACAGGATTGGGGGGGCACACTTGACTGTTACTACATTTCTACATAGGATTGGGGGAACACACCTGACTGTTTCTACATTTCTACACAGGATTGGGGGGGCACAACTGACTGTTACTACATTTCTACGCTGGATTGGGGGTAGGGGCACACCTGACTGTTTCTACATGTTTACATGTAGCATGCAGTGGAAGTCTGGGATTCACTATCATTCCCCTCATTTGCGTAGGATTGCCTGCTAATGTATAGTTACATGTCTCACACTGAGCCTCCCCCCTTGGCAACCACTATTCATTGGCCATGTTGTCTTCCTACAGACATCAGTATCTTTGTATTGCATTTGCTGGCCGTTGTTGTTTTGGATGTTAATGGTTGGGCCGAGCATACCATACTTGCAAAGCATTAAGTTTTTGCTACTATTTAGCATGTACCTCACTAGACACTTGCAACAGCTGGAGAGGCCACAAAAGTACCTCACGAAGAGGATCCTAGGCATTAAACACATGTTCTACATGGACAGACTCAAAAAACGTCAGCTATTCTCTGCTTATAGCATCTACTAAGAGACAATCTCTGTTTAAAGGGACACTATCTCGTTTCTAAACAGAGTTCCATGCCTCGGACCGAAACACAAACATTGCCACCCCCTTTAGTTAACTACCTCCCACTTCGTGACATCACTGGCTATTGCTACCCACGTATCAGTTGACTTTGCTTACTCAGTCCTAGTCAGGTTTTGGTTCCCATCTGCAAACTGAAGCGATGTAGATCTAGTTCCCACAGATTGTTAAAGCAGCATATTGCTTTTATGTCTCAGGCATTTTTTTATAATAATAATAATTGGTTGTAGTAGGTACTTGCACTAGTATAACAAATTACCTTGTCTAGACCATGCAAGCATGATGCAAAATCCATTGTTCTATTAACTTTTAAAGTGAATTAGAATTGTACACAAATACGTGCAGAGTATATATTGCAGAATGCCAGTTTCGCATGTTTTTTTTTTTTTTTTTTTTTTGCTGATTTGTGGAGAAAAGGTGTGTGTGTGTGTGTGTGTGTGTGTGTGTGTGTGTGTGTGTGTGTGTGTTCATAACGTACAGCAGCTGATCCCAAGAGAAACACTGACAGATGAAGTTGAAAGCAGGAAGCGTTGTCAGATTCCTGCTTCCCTGTTTAAAAAGAATGAAAACAATCTCAATGTATAGGACAAAGTAGCTAGTAAATGTAAGGTGGGATAGGTATAATAAAACATTACATTTCTAAGATTCAACAGTCTCATGCCATTTGAAATAATGCCACGGTTGTCTTTCCGTTTTTAGAGCCCTAATTGTGGTAAAAGTGTTTAATTTGTTTCATGGTTCCGTCTGTTTTTTAACTGTAGTACAGCTACAATTCAAATGACTTTTATAGCAGTTTAAAAAAAAAATAAGTGTTTCAAGAAGGTGATTTTCCACATTGTTTTCAACTACAAAAGAGAAACCTGGACAGTGGGAGATGAAGAGTGAAGAATCTCAAAGTGATGAACCAATGAGCAAGTTATCTATCAATATGTGAAGCTACATAATTTTTTTTATTACTGTGGTGATACCATCCACTGTAATAAACACGAACTAACATTTTTTTACTGCTTTCCTCTGTCTGATTAGCCTATTTGAACACAGTTTCTGTGAAGACTCTGTATTTCCTAAAGTGTTCAGCTAAGTTGAGGTTCTGCTTCACTTGCATAAATTTTATTTTTTCATTTGTTAACCAGATGAATTGCTTTCATTCACAACTGACTTTATAGGGTGAGGGTAAAAGCAAGATATGTGCATGCTTCACAGGAGATAGTCAATCTGCATACTTTGGGGTAGTGAGAGGAAAATAGAGTAGCCAGAGGAAAACACACAAACACTGAACATGGAAAGTACACATAAAGAAAGTGACCACAGTTAAAGGTTGAACACCAGACCCTGGAGTTGTGAGCTATGCAACTTAACTAATAAGCCAAAGTGCTGTCCGTGGCTAGCTAAATGTTTAATTTCTTCCCAGCTAAGACATTATTTAATATTTGGTACTTTTCTTTAAACTCAAGTTCTTTGCCTTTTTTTTTCTTTCATATTTGCTATACTGAGGAAACATTCAGGGAGACTGAGTGGTGCTCGAAGCCATCATGCGCATGAGTTGTCTCCTTTTATAGTCTTATACTTTTGCAGAGCTCCACGCTTACGTACACCATACCACAGTATATCATCTTTTTCATGCACACTATAGTGGGCTTTCACACAGATAAACTAGGTAGTCACTCAGGGTGCTATTCTGCTACAGACGCATTTCCATTGTTTTTTGTGTATTTATTTATTTACGTATTTTATGTAAAGAAATATGACATTTCATTATTTAAAATAAATAAATAAATTGGCTCATGGCTCCTTATTTCAAAGACATGTCAACTATGGTGCCCTAGTTGGCAACTGTTGTACACCTGACTACTGAATTTTTGAGCTTTCTTCTCTGTCCCATCCACAATCTATATGATTTGCTGCCTAGATTGTGGGTAGAATGGTGCAGAAAGCCCATAAATTTGAAAGTGTACAATGGATGGTATACCTGCAGTGTGAGAGAAGCCTGAGTTTCTATCACTGACTGTTTTTTTTTTTTTTTAATAAGATGATGACAGTTAACCATATATGGCAGTAGACTGCTTTACATCCCTGTATTCTTCCCTTATAAGACTGATTATAGCTGCATGGAATCAAGAATACTAGACAGGATGAAATCATCCTCCTCAAGGAAGAGTAAACCTGTCTGGTGGAAATCTACAATAAATAAACTCTATAATAAAAGGAAACAGTTGCTGTCCAGGACCAAGAAGGAGCAGGTGTCCAACTGGAAGCCTTAGCCTGGGCAAGCAAACAAGAGCTGATAGCCCTGGGTCATGTGATCACTCATAGTGTAGTTGGCTCGATTTTAAAGTTATTACAAGTTTCACTACCACAAATATGTATTATGCACTATCCTCAGCATGCCATCACTTTGTCAGCACTCATGACATGTACCTAATTTTGGTTGGGTCACATTGTGTTAACTTCATGTTAATGTTAGCAAGGCTTTAATGACCATGTCTGTTTGCTAATATGTGTGGCTTTGGGTTAGAGTAAATCTTGGGTAAGGGGATGGATTAACTGTGTTTGATTGTGCATGTTTAGGGTTAGGGGATAGACTAGGTAAGAGGACAGAGTAGGTGTGTATGATTGTGAGTGTTTAGGGTTAGGTTAGGGGATAGATTTAGGGTTAGGTTAGGGGATAGATTTAATGTGTGTATGTGTGCCCACATGCACATGTGTGATGAGAGTCCCAATTTTCTTCTGTTGTGGTAGTGTTATGGGAACAGCTTTCTTTTAAGTTTAATATGGAGGTTATAGTTAGTGGCAGGGTTATCATGTGTTACTAAAGTGGAGCATGGAGGCTTTGCTGGTTACAGTGTATCCAGTAGTCCAAAAACTCTTATACATCCATAAACCAAATAGCTTAGCTAATACTAGGACCATAGATGTATATCCATTCCAGCAAATAAATGCACATGGTGGAGGGATAAACCTATAACACAGTGCTTACCCACCGTTCTATAACAAATTAACTTTTCAAGTTAAACAGTGTGAGACACTGTCTGCCTTTCATATGATCATAGGAGGTTACTAGGCTAATGGTCCTGGGGTCCTTACAAGCCTAGCCAAGAATTTATCCCCAAAAATAAACCTCAGTCAGCACCTGTCGCCCCTACCAATGAGGGACACTGGTGGAACCCCTGGGGTGAATTTATGGTTTTCCATCCACTCATCAAGGTTGCACTTAAAGAGGGTCAGTGAGGTGCTCTGTTTGACGTGTATGGGAAGTCTATTCCAGAGATGGGGCAGCCTCTGGGAGACAAACCTGTCTCTCAAGCAGGTTTTGTTAATGTCATATATTAGGTTCAGGCCTTTTGAGCGGGTAGTGCATGAGGAGTTAGAATTATGGATATGGAGCAGCTCTAGTAGGGCAGAGTCTGAGATGGCCTTGTAGGCGAGACACAGATCACCCCTGAGCAATCTGTACGATACCGAGTAGAGTGATAGTGATTTGAGCCTGTCTGCATAGGACAGGTGTTGGAGGCCATGGATTCTCTTTGTGAGGTATTTCAGTGGCCTTTCCAGTTGGTGCAGATGTTTGGAGAGGTACATCCCGAACGGGGTGTTATATTCAATTATTGGTCTAATGAGGGAGGAGTATAGAGAGGTAATAACCTCCTTTTTTCTGGATGCAATCCCTTTACTTATGAGATGAACCAAGTAGAAGGCTTTTCTGACCATTGCCACTACATGATGGTTGAATGTGAGGTTGTTATCAACCTGAGTGTCCAGGTCTTTCACCACAGGTTGTGTGCTTAGGGGGTTGCCGTTGATGTGGTAATCAGTAGGGGTCATGTTTTTGCCAGATGGTATGATGATACATTCTTTTGCATTTAGCTTGAAGCCATGACTTTGGCACCAGTCATTAGTTGCTGTGAGACCCTCTTGCAGTATGTTAACATCATTTGGGGAGTCAATGACAGCACCCAACTTACAGTTGTCGCCAAACTTGATCAGCCACAGGCCTTTTGTCTTTGCCTGTACCTCCGAGAAATAGATGCCAAACAGTAGGGGTCCCAGGACAGATCTCTGGGGAACTCCACTAGTGACAGGTCTGCTATCAGAGGTGGAGGTGCCTATTTTGACTTTGAGGGTCCTGTCAGTGAGCCAGTTGCCCACCCACCTGGTGAGATAGGGATTTACGCCAAGTTGTGTTAGCTTTTTGATGATGCCAATGTGGGTGATTGTGTCAAAGGCCTTGGCCAAGTCAAGGTAAGCTGTATGTACTGACTTTCCCTCATCCAGGTTTGGTGACAGTCTCAAAGAAGTCAACCAGGTTCAACAGGCAAGATCTGCCCTTGACAAATCCGAACTGGGTGGGGTCATATGCTTGGAGATTGCCTATGTCCTTATTTATGAGATCCATAATAATACACTCCATGGCTTTACAGATCAGACTTGTCAAGGTAATGGGGCAATCGTTTCCAGGGTCAGTAGTGGCACCACCTTTGTGCAAGGGGATGACAATGGCGGTCATCACTCTGCTGGAATGAAGCCAGTGCTTAGGCTGTGGTTGAAAAGGGTGCTCAATGGTGCTTAAAATGATAACTGGTTGGGTATTCATAAATTCATCTCTGGTATGAATGGCCTGGCCCTTCTTGAAAAGGGAGGCAAGGCTTAAGGCTGGGTACTGGCAAAGCTGAAATGTCCTTGCATCTCAATTGATTTGCAACTCCTATGAGCCTATGACATATGACTAAGTCACATCCTTGTATGGAAGCAGAGTTAGTGGACACAACATGCTTAGGCCTGCTTTCCTGGTAACTCTTGGGTGACGTGCATGGACATGCTTGCCGTATGTGGGAGTGGAGAAGGAGTATGTGCTGTCTTGTCTGCACTGAAGGCCAAGATCTTTTACAGTGTGTCAAGAAAGACTTGGACAAAAGGTATATGCATGGTGTTTTTACAGACAGTATGTGCACTGGTGAGTGCATTTCAAGACCATAACATGTTTACCTGACAACTACAAAAAAGTATATCATTCAAAATACCTTAATGTACTTTTTGCTTTTGTGTTTCAGGTCATCTTAAAGGGACACTATCTCTTTTGTAAAATCACACTTCTGCCTCGGACCGAAGCTGAAAACACTGCCACCCACTTAGCTAATCACCTCCCTGTTTGTGACATCACTAATGACGTTGTGACTATCCCACCCACAGCGTTAAAATTTCTTTAAAAAGGTGCACAAACCTGTATTCCAGTCTTGTTTTACTTCCCTCTGGATTAAGACACTCAGGGCTTGGGTTCCCTGCTTTGCTGTTTTGGAGTTATGTTGTATAGTGAGCTGTACTAAAATTAATACAATGATAAAGAGTAAAAAAATAGGTAACAAAATCAAAGTAAATCTGGCAATATGGTTGCCGCTGTCCAGCTGTTGTTAAGGGGAGCAAGTGAACCATAATAAATTAAGGGTAATGTGGGCCTGATGTCTGTGGGAGGGAGAAGAACAAAATGAGATAGTAATTCGGGTTTGTTATGTTTTATAAGCACCAGTCACTCATGCCACTACCTATTTTGCAAAGCTTACACTTAGAACTGTCTTCTTGATCTCCACTATGCAGACCGCCCATTAAAAGACAGGAAAATGTTGTAATCTGTAATGTTTTGTGTGGCTCTTCTGTTTGACTCTTGTTCATGGATTTCCACTTTTTAAACTATTTCTTATGGTGTTCACGTACCTGTTGCATTGTAGCATTTGGTGCATATTATACCATGATTTTTTCCCTGTAAAACTATGCGTTTGAACCTAAAAAAAAGTCAGAAAATAATGACAGACGTTTGAGTTTCATACTTCATGTCCTTTCAGAAAATCCGTGCTAATGCAAAACCTTTTTCTATTAATTTCTCTGTTTTTAAGAGTAATATTTAAAAATGCCCATATTTTTTGTCATTTCTGCCCCCATTATTGATGGCTTATTCCAGAGTTCTTGCTGTAAGAGGTTGAGAGGAATGGTGCTCGGACCGAGTGCTGTAGCGCTTGGTGTGTGGTCTCAACAGCAGCAACTGCTTACAGTATCATAGCAAGCATCTTGTTACAGTTAAAAAAAAAACAGAAGAAATTGAAAGCACTTTGGAACTGTAACAAAATGCTACAATGTAGCAAGCAGTTGTTACAGTTTAGACCAAACACCAAGCTCTACAGCTCTCAGTCTGACCGCGAATGCGATACCGGATTTTAAAATCCGGTATCGGATTAATCAAAGATCAGGATCAGCTGATCTTTATATGTGTTGTTTAAACTGTGGAAAGCATGTTGTTACAGTTTAAAACAATTTATTTTACTTTCTTGTTTTGTTTGCCATTTAGACAACAAGGCGATATAAAGCAACATGTCTTCTGAAGGGGTTGCTTCCTGCTTGAAGAACTTAATTTTTATGCAAGTCATTGGACCTACGTTTATCAGCAGATATTCTAAATTTAAATCTTGTTAAAGCCTTTGATATGTGCCACATATAGAACTTTTGTTAATAATGGTGAACATCTATATTCCTTTTTAGTATTACAGCATGTGTGAAGAACAAGCTGCATAACAGGAAATGTAAAGCTAGAATTAAGAACACATTCTCGGATGCTAAGTTTATAAACATAGGAGGCTGGAGTTTGCAAAGGTCTGTCTTGGGGGCTTTCCTTTTTAATATATTTATGTCTATACGCCAAGGAGGTGAGGGAATATATATACATTTTTTTAATCTGGTTGTGATGCAAAGATAGGCAGTATTATAATAGACACTAGTGCTGCAGTATTTAGACACTTTGGCAGAATTGCCAGACTTTAACAATAGAAGTAAATAAAGAGTTCTGCATTTTAGAAAGGAAAACAATACAAACTCATAATGCTGTTATCATCACACCGTGACTCTAGCAGGTAGTGTCAAAGATGTAGAAGTAACTGTGGCTTGCTCACTTCAATTTGAAGCCAGTAGTATTACCTTTATCAGAAAATAATACACAATTTTAAGGGGTGCATTGCATGTGATAATGTGCAGCTGTCAGTACGTATTGGTGCCAGTGTTTAAGACTGTTAAGACCCTTAATTGAATATTGTAGAGACTTGTGCAATCACAATCAGTCCTGACTAAAACTTTGGAAAGAATATAAAAAAATCAAACAAGTTATGGCTGTGAATATATGTGAGATATAATGAATGAATGACTGAGGGTGATAAAGCTATATTCAGTAGCTTTAGTTTGTGAAGGATGGTTTGATCTTGATATAAAAGTCTTAAATGAGATGCTTGCCTCACTGATGGATGTAATTCTGTCTCAGTAACATGGTACCAAAAATAACTTTTGCTTTGCAGAAGTGTCCAGTTTCCACACAAATGTGAAGAAAAATGTATTTCTAACTGAAGCAAGAAGCCTACAAAATTTACTACCAACATAATTTAGGATGTCAATTAATTTATATTGTTTTGAATTTCAGTAGATTTTTTGTTTGGTTATAGGGTGTATGACTCAGGAGACAATGGATGTAGACTCCTAGGTAATCGCAGTTGAGTTACAAAGAATATTAGACACCTATCTGTTCAATAGACTGACTTCTATGCTATACTGAAGCTGTTATATTCAGATTTTAAAATATATTTGCAAAGTTAATATAGAAACCTGTGAAAATACTGTGCACACTGTGTGAATCAGAAGGCTAAAACATAGTAACATTTGTCACAGGCAAACTGGTTTCAACTAGTTGTCCAGATGTTGGAATAACTAGCAGAGGGAGCTAGATAATGAGTTTTAGGAATCCGCTTCCTCACCTTAAGAGGACGGGATATGAATGACAAGTGTTAGGGATGGTCTCGTATACCTGAGGGGGAGAGGATATGATTGGTGAGGCGATTGATGAGTGTTAGGGATCAGTTCTCTCACCTTCGTGGGACAGGATTTGAATGGCGAAGTGGATGATGAGTGTTATGGATCAGCTCATTCACCTTAAGGGGACAGGATATGAATGGCACAGTGGATGATGCATGGTAGGGATTGGCTTTTTCATACCTTAGGGGACAGGATATAGGTTCATAGGTGTTTAGGCTAATGACCACAAGGGGCTTATTAAGCCTAGCCATGCATCCCAAATCTCTGAGAAGTTCTGGTATCCCTTGATAAGTGTAACCAGGGGTCTGGGAGATGGACTTACATGTTACCTGTTTGCATCAGAGACATAGGTGCCAAACCAGGGATGAATTTCCAGTTTTCCATCCAGTTGTCCAAGTTGCCTTTGAACTGGGATTAGGGAAGAACTCTGCTTCACATGGATGGGGGGCCTATTCCATAGACGGGGTAATCTCTGGGATACATACCTATCTCTCTGGCAGGTCCTATTTATATCTCAGGCAAGGTTTAAATCTTTAGAACTGGCAATTCAGGTGTTGCTTTGTTTCGAGGATATGCAAGGGGTCCATCAGAGTGGGGTATGACAATGCCCTGTATGCCAGGCATAGATCTCCCCTCAAAAGCCCGGAGGAGACAGAATACAGGGATAGGGCCTTGAGGCGGTCTGCATAGGACATATTACTTACACCCTGTATTCTTTTAGGGAGGAACCTCTTTGGGCATTCCAGTTGTTGCATATGCCTGGTTAGGTATATACCAAAGAGGGCATTATAGTCAATGATAGATCTGATGAATGCTGAATTCAGTGGAACAATGACTTCCTTGGATTTAGATGCCAACTGTGAGGTGGATGATGAGTGTTAGGGTCAGCTCCCTCACCTTAGGGGGACAGGATATGTAATATGCAATAGGTACAAAAGCCTGCCTATTGAAGTTGTGCCCCAACCATGTTTTATATACGCTTCCATGTTCTGTGTATTGAGTTGTGTAGAGGAGATGTTTTATATACGCTTCCATGTTCTGTGTATTGAGTTGTGTAGAGGAGATGTTTTATATACGATTCCATGTTCTGTGTATTGAGTTGTGTAGAGGAGATGTTTTATATACGCTTCCATGTTCTGTGTATTGAGTTGTGTAGAGGAGATGTTTTATATACGCTTCCATGTTCTGTGTATTGAGTTGTGTAGAGGAGATATTTTATATACGCTTCCATGTTCTGTGTATTGAGTTGTGTAGAGGAGAATATCAGATGAAATCTGCATTAACTTTTCTTGTAAACTTGACTATGTCATCTAGTATTCACTTTTCCGGGAATCAAGATCCACCATTGAAGACCTAGTAGTTTCTGTTATAAAGTTACTAAAAACAAGAGGGTATGTCTTTGTGCTGTATTATTGCTGTCAGATGTTCTCAGCTACCTGCACACAGATGCAGCTGTTAGCTGTTCTGAAAACTGTGCTCTCATATTGGTTTTCCTTCTTGCTACATGAACACATCACAGCTAACAATAAACCATTTTGTTTGTATTGTTAAGCTTATTTTCCTGTGCCTTCTTATGTCCCTTTATCTGGATAACTGCACACCACTGCATACTCTGAAAACCATCTCATACATACGTACAAGGCACCTTGTGCTACCTTCTATGAGTTGAGTTCTCAGTGGATTTATGTGTTATAGGTATCACACAGTGAACACTCTAGATTGGCTGAGTTTTTCTTACTGTTTTTACTGAAGGGCTTGTCTGCAGTTTTAGCCTTTGGTTTACATGTGTATATATCTATATTTATATGTATTCTCTTCTTATTGTTCCTTCCTTTCTTACACTTTTGTTTTCCCTGTAAATAAATTCACAGAATGCGCCTGCTGATATTATATGCTAAGTTGTATATTTGTATTATATGCATAAATGTTTTGTTCTGTTCTGATGTTAAATTCTGCATTGTATCTGTAACAATTCCTTTTTGTCACTGTTTTCACAGTTGTATTGCTTGTAAATTAAATAATTTAACAGGGAGGTTTCTCCCCAGGCCTATGCTGAAAACAGGTTCTTTTTTGATCTAGACAGCCCATCTTGGTAAACAAATGAGAAATAAAAATAAACAAATAATCCCCGAGATTCTGCAAGCCTTGCATGGCATGCAGGATCGCCAGCAGGCAATATGTCTACCGTGCGATCCAGGAATAACCTGTAGGGGGTGTGCACAAGCGCTCCTGCATGGACTCAGCACCTGTATGCAAATTACCCCATTTGCAGGAGAAATCCATGCAAATTAGGTGCATTTGCGATCCAGGAAGCTGGAAACCGGCCGTGCAGGACTAGTGTAATCTGCAGAAATGTACTCCGCCAATAACGGAGTACATTTCTGCAAATTCCAAAACGGAGCCATGACAGCTCCAAATAAAGGGTGCATATCATTTTGAAAGCATGCCAATGGCCAAGTATAAGGCCATTGGCATGGAAAACAGTTTAAAAAAAATCAACTTTTAATTTTTTTAGCCGATCATGGTTGTTTAAGCATAGGGCAGCAGCGCTCAAACGGGATCGGGAGGAAATAAGAAAATAAACCTAAAATAATCATTCTAACTAAAATCACTATTCTGCCATTATAGTCAGTGGCAGGCAGAAGACAACATGGCCAATGAATAGTGGTTGCCAAGTGGGGAGGCTCAGTGTGAGACATGTAACTATACATTAGCAGGCAATCCTACGCAAATGAGGGGAATGATAGTGAATCCCAGACTTCCACTGCATGCTACATGTAAACATGTAGAAACAGTCAGGTGTGCCCCTACCCCCAATCCAGCGTAGAAATGTAGTAACAGTCAGTTGTGCCCCCCCAATCCTGTGTAGAAATGTAGAAACAGTCAGGTGTGTTCCCCCAATCCTATGTAGAAATGTAGTAACAGTCAAGTGTGCCCCCCCAATCCTGTGTAGAAATGTAGTAACAGTCAGGTGTGCCCCCCAATCCTGTGTAGAAATGTAAAAACAGTCAGGTGTCCCCCCCACATCTCTATGTAGAAATGTAGTAACAGCCAGGTGTGCCCCCCCGCTCCCATGTTGAAACAGTCAGATGTGCCCCTTCCCCCAATCCAGTATAGAGATGTAGTAACAACAGTCAGGTGTGCCCCCCAATCCTGTGTAGAAATGTAGTAACATGTATGCGTAGGTATAATACGAGTGGAGCACAGATGCCCAGAGGTGGCCAAGGTAGCAGGATAGGTTTTAGCATTTCCACAATATGCAGGTTTGTGTGTGTTAGGATGGTGTGTGTTTCATATTGTATGAGAGTGGTCAGTATGTATACATGTTGAGTTAAGACCTGGTGGCCATTGCCCACTACTGTTTATAACAGGAACAAGCCCTCACAACAGCAGTGCCAAAGACAATCCCGACCAGTATAACACATGCTAGCAGTAAGCCATTGTAAATGTATGGTAGTAATATGTGTCACCATCTGAAAGGCTGACAAGGCATGGCTGTTGGGCTAGATATACAAGCAGTACACAGGGGAAAGTACCCCAGACATACAGTATATATTGTGTCACTGTGAAATGGAGACTCCCTTGGAATTGTACATACAGGTATGCATCACAGTAACTGGTCCTGTAGCAGGGGATACCGGTGATGTCTGCCCGAACACTTGCAGATCACAAAGGAGGTAGGACTGATGTATTGGGAAACAGCTGGTGTACCTGCACATGCCAGCATAACTGGAATGCCCTATGCATATCTGTGTGTCAGATGCAAGTAGTGTCCATAGCACACATGCACCCAGCTCACGCAAACACCACCCACAGGTACCTCTGGTCAAATCCCAGCTGTGGGGAATGGGTACAGTATGACCGCACCTGTAGATGGCAATAGCAGAAGAATGCAGCATGCAGTGCAGGTGTCCCATGCAGGTGTACCCCTAGCTGTAGGTAGCACCCTGCCACATGCATCCACACCACCTGATCAAGACTGATAGAAGGTATTGGCATGAACATCTACCACATCTACCCTGTCACCCAGACTGTAGGACTGACAGAATGAAACGGCCTGCCACATCTGGCCCACAGCAACATCTAATGCCCCACAGGCCTCTGCCAAAGGCCTGTGTCTCACACGTACTGCCAATGTGTGTTATGTCATGGACACCTAAATAACATAACACACTCCACATAAGCTATATGCAAGGCCATGTGGACAAACCACAGTAACATGTCCACCATGTCCCACTGCATGAACTGTGGACCAACACTAACACACACCTGTGATTGGGTGATACCCTTAGGGAAAGTATCAGAGAATGTATGCATAATGTATGGAAGAGGTTAGAATAACAGAGGGGGGTGGGAGCATGGACAGCATGGAATGTGCGGTGTGCAACACCAAGCTGTGTGCACACACTATCCTTGGCTGCAAACACATAAATGGGTGGCTACACACCTGCCCGTACACCACAATAGGGGTAATGTCCTGACCCATGGCCCCTGCCTCTGGGTAACCTGTGCAAATCTGTACAGCTGTTAGGCATTGCCACAGTAAGATAAGCCCATACTGTCATGTTGATGGGTGTACACGTATGGGATCCTCTGCCACCACTGTTCCAGGGTGCTGAACTGGATACATAGACCCAGCAGCTCCCCCTCCAGAATGACATAACTTAACATGAATACATAGGTGTCTGCCCACAATACCGGACACAGCTGCAGTCACCCTTGTCCCCCAAGACATCACTGCGAGCATGAATGTCCACCTGACAGTACATGAGGACAGAAAAGGTCACTGTGTATAACAGTACACATGTCTGAATATCTCTGCTAACAGCAGTACCATACAGCTGAAACAGCACAGACACAATCACCTACAGTTCATAGGTTCATAGTCCAAGGGCCTACATAAGCCTAGCCAACAAGGTTCCCTGGCTTACGCCACCTAAGAAAGTTATTTTCCTGTGCCACTGTCGAGCAGAGGCACAGAAGTGATCCCCGGGGTGTATTTCCTATTTCCCATCCACTCATCAAGATTTTTCTTGAAGAGTGCTTATGAAGAACTTTGTTTGACATAGATGGGTAGCCTGTTCAAGAATATAGGAAGTCTCTGGGATAGGAATCTATCACTCCAGCAAGTCCCGTTTATTGTGGTGACAAGGTTTAGGTCCCTAGAGCATGTAGCTCTGAGGGATTGGGATTTCTTTAGGTGTAGCATGTCCAACAGCTCTGGGTTTGACATAGCTTTATATGTTAGACAGAGATCACCTCGGAGTAGGCCAGTAATCCTCTTTGTGAGGTACTTCTGTGGCCTTTCCAGATGTTGCAGATGACTTGTGAGGTACATTCCAAAAGGGGCATTGTACTCTATAATGGGTCTAATGAGTGTCGAGTAGAGGGGAACAATTACCTCTTTTTTCCTGGATGAGAACCCTTTTATGATGAGGTGTGCCAAGTAGAAGGACTTCCTGACTACTGTGGCGATGTGACTATCAAAGGAGAGGCTACTGTCCACCTGGGTCCCAAGGTCTCTTATCACACATTCGGTGTTAAGTAGATTGCTGTCTTTGTGGTAGTTCATGGGTACAGAATACACACTATCCTCTGCACAGTTTGTCCCCATATTGCCAAATGATCGATGGATACCCTGCAAAAACAGTTTGCTACCTGTAGGTGTACAACACAAAGGTCTGTACTGGAGTACAAACAACCTGCAATCAATCCACACATTCAATACAGAAGGGTATACTGGGCATGATCACATACTTAAACAAATAAAGCCCATGTCTGCAAACAGCAGTGGACCAGACATATCTGGCAGTTGCAGATGTTAGTGCAGACACTCCTCAGTATGCACCACTCATGCTTTGCATACACAGTGGATAGGAATACAGGCATATATATACGTTCATAGGTTCATAGGTTCATAGGTTTATACTAGGCTATTTGCCCTAAGGCATTTATAAGTCTAGCCCAGAGTTTTGTGGCTTACGCCACCCCTTATGTTAAAAAATACTGTGCCCATTAGTTTGTTGTGCCTCTGTCCAGCAGTGACACAGAGATGATTCCCGGGGTAAACCTACGATCTCCCATCCACCGGTCAAGATTTCTCTTGAACATAGCCAGCGAGGTGCTCTGCCTCACATGGACCGGGATTTTATTCCACAACATAGGGAGTCTCTGGGTGACAAATCTATCCCTCCAGCATGTCCTATTTATATCCGTGCTAAGGTTTAAGTCGCTTGCTCTAGTGGATCTGGTAGATTTGGATTTTTTGAGGTGGAGCATGTCCATTAATTCCGGGTTGGACATGGCCTTGTATGTCAGGCACAGGTCACCTTTGAGCAGACAGTATGCGACTGAATAGAGCTGGAGTTTCTTCAGTCTGGCAGCATATGACAGATTTTGGAGTCCCTTTATCCTTTTGGTGAGGAACTTTTGGGGTCTCTCCAATTGCTGCAGGTGTCGGGTGAGATACATCCCGAATGGGGCATTGTACTCGATCATTGGTCTGATAAGTGAAGAGTACAGGGGAACAATGACCTCACTTGATCTGGATGTGAATCCCTTCATGATCAGGTGGGCAATGTAGAAGGTTTTTCTAACCACTTTAGCAATGTGAGTGTCAAAAGAAAGGCCACTGTCAACCTGGGTCCCCAGATCCCTGATAACCTCTTCTGTGCTTAGTGGATTGCCACCTATATGGTAGCTTGGGGTTACCTTGTTTTTCCCGAAGGGTATGACTATACATTTTTTGGCATTTAACTTTAGGCCATGGCTCTGGCACCAGCTATCAGTTTCCGTGAGACCCCTCTGAAGAATATCTGTGTCCGATGTACTTTCCACTATGACTCCCAGTTTGCAGTCATCTGCAGACTTTGTCACCATAGTCCTCCTATGTTTGCCTGTACTTCTGAGAAGTAGATGCCGAACAACAGGGGGCCAAGGACTGAGCCCTGTGGGACACCATTTGTGACTGGCTTGGAGTCTGACATGGTGCCAGCTACTCTAACCCTGTGGGTTCTGTCCTTTAGCCAGTTTGCAATCCATCTTGTGACATATGGGTTTACATTTAAGCTGGTAAGTTTCTCTATAATACCCAAGTGGGGTATTGTGTCAAAAGCTTTTGCAAGGTCAAGGTAGGCTGTATGGACTGCCTTTCCCTCATCAATGGCCTTGGTGACTGTTTCGAAGAAGTCGACCAAGTTCAAAAGGCATGATCTGCCCTTGACAAAGCCAAACTGGGTCGGGTCCAATGTCTGCAAGTCCCCTATGTCTTTGTTTATGAGTTCCATTATGATCCTCTCCATAGCTTTGCAGACCAGGCTTGTTAAGCTTATGGGGTGGTAATTACCAGGGTCCGTAGAGGCACCGCCTTTGTGGAGTGGGACCACAGTTGCCGTACGCCACTCCTTGGGCACGTATCCTGTGGTAAGGCTAAGATTAAACAGCTGCCTTATGTGCGGGTTTAGTTCCTCATTGAGTTCGTGTAGCACACAGCCGGGGACACCATCCGGTCTCATTGATGCTGTGTTTTTAGCTTTAGAGAGAGCAGCTTTCACCTGCGCATTGGAGATGTCTGGGAGGCTGCACTCCTCTGGGATAGTTATCTCTCCTTTTGGGGGAGAGGGGTGAAGTTTGCACTGAACCTGTCTGCCAGTATGTTGGCAATGTCTGTGGGTTCAGTGATTTTTGTATCATTTTGGACTAATTCTGAGCATATCTGGGAGTTTCCACCCAGGTTTCTAACATAGCTGAAGAAGGCCTTATGATTGTCTTTGAATCTATGGCAATTTTTCTCTCAAAGTTGGCCTTGGATGATTTTATGAGTGCTCATATTTTTTTACTAATAATGATCAAAGGTGTCTTCTCTTTTATGGATTTTGCTCTATCATGTAACAGCTTTCTCCTCTTATTGTAAAGTTTGTTTATGGCTGGGGTCCACCAGACTGGACGTTTGCCCTTGGTGGAAAGAGTCTTGGTTTTATTAGGGATTGCCTGATCCATGCAGTCCTGGAGATGTTCGTAGGAGGCATTTGTAAGGGCTTCCGCAGCTTGGGTTGTGGTTTCCACTGGCTCGGGGGCCTTGAAGGATACCACACCAGTCTTGAGTAGTGTGAAGTTTGCTTTAGAGAAGTTCTTCACTGTGGTCTTTTTTGTTTGGGGTGGGGGCGGGATGTGGATATCCAGTGAGATTAGTTTATGATCTGATCTCACCAATGAGGGATATACTTTCGGTGTGGAGCATTTTGTCCCCATGTTTGTGATGATGAGATCTAGTATATTTTCTCCTCTTGTGGGAACAGTGACTAGTTGTTCCATGGCATTTGAATTTATGAACTCCAGGAACCTTTGGGCTAGAAAGTTTGGGCTTGAGTAATGTTCCCAGTCTATATTCGGGTAGTAGAAGTCACCCAATATAATGGTGTTTGGAGATACATTTATACCCTCCAGTGTCTTCAGGAAGGCTGTGTGGGGTTCCTGAGTTTGAGAGGGTGGCCTGTAGCATGCTACAAATTGTAGAGCAGTTTTGCCTATGGTTAATTGCACCTGGATGGTTTCTGATGCTTCGTGCGTTGCCACCAACCTGGAGGTGTGGGTATCCTTGATGAATATGGATACACCCCCTCCTTTTGTGGTGTGGTCTGGGTTTTGGGGCCGGAACGCATGATATGAGGTAAAACCTGATAGTGCCGGGGGTGCTCTCAAGAGCCTTGAACCAGATTTCAGTCACAGCACAGACATCGATGTTCTCCATACTGAGAAGGGCCTCAAGTGCGTGCATTTTGAGATTTAGACTTCTGGCATTGAGCAGCATTACCCTTAGTTTCTTCCCATTTTTGTTTTCTAGGGTGGTAGGTTTAGAATTTGAGCCTTGCCTAAAAAAGGCACTATGGGGGTGGCAAGAGCCTTAGCCAATATCCGGAATCCCAGGGGTGACGGGTACAAGCCGTCCCTTGCGAAGCAGTGTGGCTTGTCAAGCATGTCATCCCAGGCAGACAGACACTGGATCCCCTTTGAATGACACCAGAAATTAAGCCAATTGTTAAAGCTGATCATCTTGTCTCTATGTTGTGGCATCATTCTTGGTGAAGGAAGGCTGCTGCTCAGGGTCAGGGTCATACCTGCCTGGGCTACATAATCAGAGAGCTCCTCTATGTCTCTTTTTATGTAGTCCAGGGAGATACGTCTCAGGTCGTTCACACCAGCATGGACAATGACTGTGTCATATTTGTACTTGCTGTGGAGTGACCTGACTGCTTGTGTTATGTGACGGATTCTAGCGCCCGATAGGCAGCTTACAGTGACCCTCTCCTTGTTCAGCCTGGTGAGTGGGACGTCAGTGTGTCTGACTATGGAGTCACCTATGACAAGTATGTTTGGTGTTGTATTTGGCCTTAAGGGCTGTGACTGCTTTGCACACTGATTTTGTGGTTTATGTGTTGTCTGTGGTGTGTCATGAGGTGGCGGTTGCTTGGGTGTCTGCTTTGGAGACCTCTGCTGTTTAGGTAAATTTTTGCTCAGAGCCTCCGAGTATGTCTTTGTGTGTTTATGTGTTTGATTCATTGTTGTGATAGCTTTATGTGAGACTGGTTTTGTGGTGTGTGTAGTTGCCTTCTCCTCCTGTCTGGTCTTGCCAGTCCTGAGTTGAGAGAGCTCAGCCTCCAGTTTGGCTAAATAGCTGCATCTCTCGCAAGTATTTGTGTTATGTGGGAGGAGGAGAGGGTTGTCTGTGTACATGAGGCAATTGTAACATTGCCTCAATATTCCCAGATTCACCAACTGGACAAGAGAGGACTCCAGCATCTGGCCCTTCGACATGCTAGAGAAATTAAGAAAGGGGTGTAACTGAATAAGAGAGGACTTAGTAAGGAAGTGGGTATTCCTGGGGGGGGGGGTTCGCTAGTGAGGGACTTTGTATAATACAGAAGTGCTAAGCCCGAAAAGAAGATGCTTTTAAGACAAGTGCTGAGCTTTTTTTTTTTTTTTTTTTGGAGAAAAAACAAAAAAAGCTTTTTAGGAACAAGTGCTGTGCTTTTTAGTTAAGGGATATACTGTTTAGATTACTAGTAGAGCAGTTCTGAGGGAAAAAATGAAGAACAGACTTTATGGAGCCAGAAAACGTTTAACCTTGTTAAACCGGCGCTGCCCGATGCTGCTCTAGTGGCAACTCCGCACTAAATCGCGCTAAAGCACGCTAAAGCGTGGTTGATAGCAGGGGCTGGAAAGAGCCAGGAATTGACCCAATACGGCCAATAAAACTACAGTTTCAAGTCAGTAACCACTCCCACGGGGGGCAGGGAAGCTGCTCAATGTTTTTCACTGCCACTGATTAACAGAGAGACTTTCCTTTAGCCCAAGCAAAAATGGCCTCACAGAAACTTACAAACAGTTCAAGAACAGCAAGCCTGTAACTGAACTTTTTTAAATCTCAGAAAGGTGGGAAAAAAGCAAGATTTTTTTTTTTGTTTTTGTTTTTTCAGATATAGCAGAGGTTCACAAGTAATATCAAGTTATAACAGTTCAGTAAATGACCCCACACAAGAGTGCTAGGTCAAAGACAGAAAATATGCAATTTTTGAGAAAAAAACGATTTTAAAATTAAGTGCAAACAGGAAATTCAGTGAACAGCTTTTGGTTGTGCTCTAAATACAGCTACTAATGCAGAAATCAAGTTTAACAAGCCAGAAAATGCTCAAACTAGGCAACTATGCAGAAAAACTTAGCAAATAAACAGAGAAAAAATACTTAAAATCTCAAAAGTGGCTCCCTTCTTCTCTCAGCATTTTCTCCTCTTGGTGGGTGCTTCACCAACAGCCAACAAGCCTGAAAAGATGCCAAACCCACGAGGCAACTAGGTTTTAAGAGAGGAAGATGAAGGAGTTTTGGAAATGACCCCTGCTGGTCAATAAAACTACCGTTTCAATTCAGTAACCACTCCCACGGGGGGCAGGGGAGCTGCTCAATGTTTTTCACTGCCACTGATCAACAGAGAGACTTTCCTTTAGCCCAAGCAAAAATGGCCTCACAGAAGCTTACAAACAGTTCAAGAACAGCAAGCCTGTAACTGAACTTTTTTAAATCTCAGAAAAGTGGGAAAAAAGCAAGATTTTTTTTTTGTTTTGGTTTTTTCAGAGATAGCAGAGGTTCACAAGTAAAATCAAGTTATAACAGTGCAGTAAATGACCCCACACAAGAGTGCTAGGTCAAAGACAGAAAATATGCAAGTTTTGAGAAAAAACGATTTTAAAATTAAGTGCAAACAGGAAATTCAGTAAACAGCTTTTGGTTGTGCTCTAAATACAGCTACTAATGCAGAAATCAAGTTTAACAAGCCAGAAAATGCTCAAACTAGGCAACTATGCAGAAAAACTTAGCAAATGAACAGAGAAAAAAATACTTCAAATCTCAAAAGTGGCTCCCTTCTTCTCTCAGCGTTTTCTCCTCTTGGTGGGTGCTTCACCAACAGCCAACAAGCCTGAAAAGACGCCAAACCCACGAGGCAACTAGGTTTTAAGAGAGGAAGATGAAGGAGTTTGGGAAATGACCCCTGCTGGTCAATAAAACTACAGTTTCGAGTCAGTAACCACTCCCACGGGGGCAGGGAAGCTGCTCAATGTTTTTCACTGCCACTGATCAACAGAGAGACGTTCCTTTAGCCCAAGCAAAAATGGCCTCACAGAAACTTTCAAACAGTTCAAGAACAGCAAGTCTGTAACTGAACTTTTTTAAATCTCAGAAAAGTGGGAAAAAAGCAAGATTTTTTTTTTGTTTTT
The DNA here is from genome assembly GCF_019279795.1 of Protopterus annectens. NCBI lineage: Eukaryota > Metazoa > Chordata > Ceratodontiformes > Protopteridae > Protopterus > Protopterus annectens. Next base: position 1,122,153,628 of record NC_056735.1, read on the forward strand.
GTTTTCCAAGGAGAACAAGGACAACACACTATAATAAGCCAAAAGATGACATACATAGATGTGTGGAAGAAAGTGATTGTGACAAGGAGCCATCCATTATGAGGCCTGTCCCACCCAGCACACAGCCAAATGGCTACAACCACATGAGGTTCAGATGTCACTCACTGTAGACATTAGCCACAGGTATCTGTCAGCATTACGGACTATGTGGTGCAAGTGCTAGCTGTGCAACATGACTGTACAAGGAAGTAGCCATCTAACAGCTGTATACATGTAACTGTGGAATATAACCCTGTGTGTGCCCACATGTGGTGTGTCAACCTCTAGATGAATGGGTTATGGCCCATGCACACACACTGCCCTCCCCACAAATGCACTCTGTAAGCACTTACACGAGTGCATGGATCGTCCTATCCCAAACAAGACCAATATGCTATCCTCCAAAAAGGAAACCAGTCTGGAGGTCCCTTGTCATAAACAAACTGTACAACAAAAGGAAGAAACTGTTGCAAAAGAGAGTAAAATCCCATGAGTGGAGGAACTCCCTGGACAGCCTCAGTAAGAAGCTAAGCTCCCTTATAAGATCCTCCAAAGCTAGCTATGAAAACAAAATCACCACTGATTCTAGGGCCAACCACAAAGCATTCTATAGCTATGTCAAGAATCTCAATGGCAACACCCAGATCTGCTCTAAGTTACAGCACAATGGCATGAAAATTACAGAACCAACTAATATTGCCAACATCCTGGCAGATAGGTTCAGTGCTAACTTTACTCCCTTCTCACCCCCTAAAGGGCCCATATCTATACAGGAAGAATACAGAGTCCCTGTAATCACATCTCTGCAAGTAAAAGCTGCACTCTCTAAAACCAAAAACACAGCATCCATGGGACCAGACAACATCTCAGGCTGTGTTTTACACGAACTTCAGAATGAACTGGCTCCCCACCTAAGCACCTTGTTTAATCATAGTCTCATGTCGGGCTTTGTGCCCACTGAGTGGTGCACAGCAACAGTTATCCCACTCCACCAAGGGGGAGCCACCACTGATCCTGGGAACTATCACTGTAGTAGCCTGACGATTCTGGTTTGCAAGGCCATGGAACATATCATCATGGAACTCATAAACAAAGACATTGGTAACCTCCAATCTCTGGACCCCACCCAGTTTGGGTTTGTGAAAGGCAGATCATTCCTTCTGAACCTGATCGACTTCTTTGAGGCAGTCACCAAAGCCGTAGACGAGAGTAAGGTGGTTCACACAGCCTATCTTGACCTTGTCAAGGCTTTTGACACCATCCCCCATTCTGGAATTATAGCTAAACTCACTGAACTAGGTATAAATCCTTATGTCACAAGATGGGTTGCCAACTGGCTCACTGACAGAATCCACATTGTAAAAGTTGCAGACTCCAAATCTGACTTTAAACCAGTGACAAGTGGAGTACCACAGGGTTCAGTCCTGGGTCCTCTCCTATTTGGTATCTCCTTCTCTGAACTACAGGCTAACACAAAAGGTCTCTAGCTAATGACGTTTGCAGATGACTGCAAACTAGCAGCCATAGTCAAGTCCCCAAATGATGTGGACATCCTACAGAAGGGCCTCACTGAGACCAATGCCTGGTGTCAGAGCCATGGCCTCAAGCTCAATGCCAAAAAGTACATTGTCATCCCCTTTGGTAAAAAATCTGCACCCATGAATTCCCACATAGGCAGCAGTTTATTTAACACCAAATGTGTGATAAGAGATCTTGGGACCCAGGCGGACAGTAGTCTCTCCTTTGATAATCACATCTCCACAGTAGTCAGGAAGTCCTTCTACGTGGCACGCCTCATCACAAAAGGGTCCTCATCCAGGAAAAAAGAGGTCATTGTTCCCCTCTACTCGACACTCATTAGGCCCATTATAGAGTAAACGACCCTTTTGGAATGTACCTCACAAGACATCTGCAGCTGCTGGAAAGGCCACATTAGTACCTCACAAAGAGGATTACTGGCCTCAAACAAATGCCCTACACTGACCATCTCAAAAAACTCCAGCTTTACTCTGTAGCATATCGCCTACTCCAAGGTGATCTCTGCCTAACATATAAAGCTATGTCAAACCCAGAGCTATTGGACATGCTACACCTAAAGAAATCCCAATCCCTCTGAGCTACAAGCTCTAGGGACCTAAACCTTGTAACCACAATAAGCAGGACATGCTGGAGGGATAGATTCCTGTCCCAGAGTCTTCCCATACTCTGGAACAAGCTACCTATCTATGTCAAGCAAAGTTCCTAATTAGCACTCTTCAAGAAAAATCTTGAGTGGATGGGAAATAGGAAATACACCCTGGGGTTCACTTCTGTGGCTGTGCTCGACAGTGGCACAGGAAAATAACTTTCTTGGTGGCGTAAGCCATTGTGGCTAGGCTTACTTAGGCCCTTGAGCTGATAGTCTAGTACCTACCTATAAACCAATGAACCTATGAACGTTTGTTACATTAACTAAAATGTTGACTAAATATATAAAAAAATAGCTATATGATTCTCAGTTTGTGGTAAGAGAAGCCTGAGTCAGTTGGTTTGCATGTTAATTATTCTAAAATTAAAACAGTCATCCTTGGCTTTCTGTTAAGTGTTTTTGATCTTGGACATGCTGGGTTAAACAATGGATGGCAGCACAGGTAAAAATGGTCATACCCAAGTTGATGAGGATCTAAGTGCATTGGTGTCTGGCTTTGTATTGACTTTCATTGAATTGAATGATAGTTTTAAATCCTGAGTTGTTTAAAATGTAATATGCATTTCAATGTATGTATTTATCTTGAATGTGTTAACCAGTGTGATCTATTCATGCATTCACTCCAAAGTAGTAAAGTTAGATATTGTCTTGGTGTATCATGTGGAGAGACAAGGCTTGACTTAGTTGTTTAGGGGTGGGTATGCTGTTTTATGAAATATGTGTCATTTTCTACAGAATTCCACTCAGTTGTGGAACTCACAGTCATAAGAGAAGGTTGGACAAGAGGTTAGCTGGCTACAAAGCCAGAAACCAACTTTAATAAAAAGTGCTACTTTTTTAAGAATTTTACTTGGTAATCACCGAGTATAGTACCTCACGGGATGCGCAGTAGCAAATCCTGCCCCAAACACAACTCCAGCATGAATATTCACATCGCCGCTGCCATGGCAAGGCAGCATCGGTATGAATATTCAAAGCATACAACTATGTAGTTTAGGGTTGCCACCTTTTCAAATGCCCAAAGTGGGACGTTTTTTGTGGAAATGTCAGATTTTATAGGGTAAAACATACCCACGGCCAGTACAAAGGACAGAACTTCACTTTTTTGCCTTCTTCTGTTTCTTATAATATTTAAGTCTTTCAGATACAGTATAACTGTTTTATGCAACTTCTTCTTCTTTCGGCTGCTCCCGTTAGGGGTCGCCACAGCAGATCAACTGTTTCCATTTCTTCCTGTCCTCTGCATCTTGCTCTCTCACACCAACCACCTGCATGTCCTCTCTCACCACATCCATAAACCTTACCTTAGGCCTTCCTCTTTTCCTGTTACCTGGCAGCTTCATCCTTAGCATCTTTTTCCCAATATACTATGCATCCCTCCTCAACACATGTCCAAACCAACATAATCTTGCCTCTCTGGCTTTGTCTCCAAACCTTCCAACCTGGGCTGACCCTCTAATATACTTATTCCTAATCCTGTCCATCCTCGTCACACCTAGTGCAAATCTTAACATCTTCAACTCTGCCACGTCAATCTCTGACTCCTGCCTTTTTGTCAATGCCACTGTCTCCAACCCATATAACATAGCTGGTCTCGCTACCCTCTTGTAGACCTTCCCTTTCACTCTTACTGGTACTCGTCTGTCACAAATCACTCCTGACACTGTTCTCCACCCACTCCATCCTGCCTGTACTCTCTTCTTCACCTCTCTTCCACACTCATCATTACTCTGAACTGTTGATCCCAAGTATTTAAACTCATCCACCTTCGCCACCTCTACTCCCTGCATCCTCACCATTCCTCTATCCTCCCTCTCATTCACACACATATATTCTGTCTTAGTCCTGCTGACCTTCATTCTTCTTCTCTCTAGAGCATATCTCCACCTCTCCAGGGTCTCATCCACCTGTTCCCTACTCTCACTACAGATCACAATGTCATCTGCAAACATCATAGTCCACGGAGACTCCTGTCTGATCTCATCTGTCAACCTGTACATCACTATTGCAAATAAGAAAGGGCTCAGAGCTGATCCTTGATGTAATCCCACCTCCCCTTAAACACATCCGTCACTCCCACCGCAGACGTCACCGCTGTCACACTACCCTCGTACATATCCTGTACCACTCTTACATGCTTCTCTGACACTACCGACTTCCTCATACAATACCACAACTCCTCTCTAGGCATCCTGTCATATACTTTCTCTAAATCCACAAAGACACGATGCAACTCCTTCTGACCTTCTCTGTACTTCTCCATCAACACTCTCAGAGCAAACATCACATCTGTAGTGCTCTTTCCTGGCATAAAACCGTACTGCTGATCACTAATCATCACCTCCCTTCTTAACCTAGCTTCCACTACTCTTCCCCATAGCTTCATGCTGTGACTGATCAATTTAATCCCACCGTAGTTACTACAGCTCTGCACATCACCCTTATTCTTAAAAAAAATCAGTACCAAAACACTTTTTCTGCATTCCTCTGGCATCCTCTCACTTTCCAAGATTTCATTAAACAGTCTAGTTAAAAACTCCACTGACATTTCACCTAAACACCTCCATGCTTCCACAGGGATGTCATCTGGACCAACAGCCTTTCCATTCTTCATCCTCTTCATAGCTATCCTTACTTCCTTCTTGCTAATCTACTGCACTTCATGATTCACTATCCGCACATCATCCAACCTTCTCTCCCTCTCATTCTCTTCATTCATCAGCCCCTCAAAGTACTCTTTCCATCTGCTCAACACACTCTCCTCGCTTGTGAGTACATTTCCCTCATTATCCTTTATCATCCTTACCTGCTGCACATCTTTACTAGCGAGGTCCCTCTGTCTAGCCAATTGATACAGGTCCTTTTCTCCCTCCTTAGTGTCCAACCTTTCATACAACTCTTCATACGCCTTATCCATAGCCTTCTCCACCTCTCTCTTTACCATGCACCTCATCTCCTTATACTCTTGTCTACTTTCTTCATCTCTTTGACAATCCCACTTCTTGTTCACCAACCTCTTTCTCTGTATACTCTCCTGTACTTCTTCATTCCACCACCAGGTCTCCTTGTCCTCCTTCCTCTTTCCAGATGTCACACCATGCAACTATTAAAGAAAATATAGGATATATTTTTGTCCTAAAATCTCAGGGCATTTGCCATTTTGTCAATTTTTTTGCAGGACACAACTGCCAAAAGAGGGGCTGTCCCTCGCAAAGTGGGACAGGTGGTAACCGTAATGTAGTTTATTCACAAAACTAAAACATACATTTTCACAGACTTTACTACTCGCAAAGTTGCAGTCTGAGCACTCAAATTACCGTGTTATTATTTTTGCACTTCATATGCTGATGCCTAGTCAGTTTTGGACTTTGTTTGTGATTGCACAGTATGTAGAATGTGGAAATCTGCATTATTATTTTAGCGATTAATGCCAGTTATTACTTCTGTTTTGGGAACTTTATATTATTTTGGACTTTGTGTACTATACGCAGTATAACTGCTAATTTGGGAGCGTTAGTAATGCCAGTTTCATATGTTGATGCCTGTTTGTGATTGCACAGTATGTAGAATGTGGAAATATGTATTATTATTTTAGCGATGAATGCCAGTTATTACTTGTGTTCTTTTGGACTTATAACTGTTGTTTTGGGAGCGTTAGTAATTCCGGTTGTTTTGGGAATGCTTGTGTAGTAATTTACTGACTAGACACAGTATCCAGACTGTGGAAATTAGCACGCCTGTCACTCAAACTCGTTTTCCCCCTCCCACACCCAAAGCTGCGCAAAACTACCTGCGTGGTACTACACTTGGAGATTACCTTTTACTTTTTGTGGTTGATGACAGTGGGATTATAAATGACTGTCATGATTTTGCTATAGGTGACTTGAATTTTTGAGTAAGTTTTACAGATAATGGCTATATTCTGCTGTTTAAGTGGTTCTGTAGAGTCTGTCAAGTCATATGGAGAAGCAGTCAGCTTTGTAGGAAATGTCTGCTTGAAGAATTAATGGGACTTGTTTAGGCTACACACTTGGACATTACAGGTAGGTGGACGTTTTTTATGTTTGGGAGATTCTGATTTAAACTATGTGTTATTGATGGCATCTCTTGTGTTTGGTTTCATTACTGGAAAAATTTAATTCGACAATATGTATCTGATGTATTTCTTATTTCCATGTGGCCCGGTTTATATAATGTAAAGCTTTGTATTATAGGTTTAAGTTTTTACAGGTTGCTAGTTTTCCTGCACTCTTGAGTGTGCAGTAATTTCAGTGTGTATGCGTTGGTGTGTTTGTGTTAATAGAGGGGTGTTATTTACATTGCTAAATGGCTATTTTTTCCCCTGATTGCTTGGAGGTCTGGTTTTCTAGGTTTACCACGTTCTTTTTGCTTGGCTCTGCAGGATTTTAGCTCAACTGAAAAGATGTGGTCGAGGGTTTTAATGTGGGTTATTAGTTAGGTATTTTTATACAATATTTATTGTGTTTTCTTTTTGTGGATAGTGACATTAAGTTTAGAATTAGGTTTGTCGAGGGGCTGTGGAACCGGAGTTGTCACTTCACCTCCTGGTGCTGTATGTGGTACCGACTATGGCCATGTTTTATTGCTCAGACACTGGGTAGGTTTTCCTGCTGGCTCAATTGAAACAATGGTCCACTTTACACAAAACATGGCTCCAGTAAGACATTCTGCTACATGCTTACAAGCCTACTGAAGGATGCTACAGGTTAGTGTACATTTTTATGTATGAGATTATTTAAATCATCTTTCATTATTTATGTCAAATCTTGAATTTGAAGTATATGTTGTAGGAAGACATAAGTGTGAATTATGCATACAGTGTATTGTTGTGCCATGTTTGGTGCATAAGTAGTACATTCATAGGTTTATACTAGACTAATGACCACCAGAGTCTTTACAAGTCCAAAATCAGGTATAACTTTTAAATATTACTCCAATTAGCGTTAGTAGGAGAATAACCAGATTTTCATCAACATGGATTTATTAATGACTAAGAAGTATGAAACTCTAATTTCTGAAATTACAGTCTGAAGTATGAAACTCTGTCTGCTATTATGGACTGATTGTAATCTTCAGTGATTTTCCAGAAAATCAAAACATTTTATAAGGGGAAGGGTAATATGAGGCAAAATCAGGCATAGTTGAGTAGTATGAAGTAGTTAATGACCAGTAATACTGCTTTCATATTGTTTCAGTCTGTTGATTTTTGTTGTGATGTGGGTGTCCAGTTCTTTCCACAGATTTCCTTATGTGGTGTAATTTTTGTGTGAATTTCATTTGGGTAGTTGTTGCAATCACAAGATGTATCCTCTATTAATTATATTATGTTATATTATATATTATATTATATTATATTATATTATATTATATTATATTATATTATATTATATTATATTATATTATATTAGTGGGCTGTAGGCAGAGACAGTATTTGTAAGGACAAGGTCAAGCATGACATTTGTTTACTGACATCTGACTACTGGGAATGTCTAACTGGGTAGATGTCCATTTTTATTGGTGGCCCAGGGAGAAACAAAACAGCTACATTTTAAAATAATTATACCAAGTTGGACATAATTTGACAAAATTAGTTAAAACAAGTTCAAGTTATAAAACAATAATTTAATTATTAGAGAAATTTTAGACAGCTTTTAGAAGTTAAAGGTACACTAGCATAACACATGCAGGAATTGCAAAGTGAAGTTAGGGGAAAAAATAAGTTATTACATATCTAGATAAATTTAGGAAATGAATAAAAAGGGGGAGTAAGGAGGTATATGGTGCAGGCCATTTCATCTAGCTAATTTACCTTTTTGTGTTTGAAATAACCTATCACACTGGTTATATATATTGGCCTTATCTGTCCCATGGTTGATAATTACATATTACCCCTAATGAGAATAACTGGGATCATACCATAGATAATTTGACTGGACCCATGCCTAGGATACAGCATTTAGGAACTGCATCTGCCCATTTGTAGTGCATGGGGCAGTTTTGGGGTAAATTTTGCAAATGGACAGGGATGAACTGTTTTATGTGGATGGGGAGTCTGTTCCACAGCAGTGGTGTCCTCTGTGAAATATACCTGTCCCTCCAAACTGTCCTATTAATGTTGTAGAAGGGGTTTAGATGTTTAGGTAAAGTATTTCTGATAGAATTTGATGTACTGATGTGCAGTAAATCCATTAGTAATAGGTCAGATGATGCCTTCTATGCCATACACAGCTGATATCTTACAAGTCTGTAGGATACCAAGTATAGTGACAGGGGTTTCCGTTGCTCCATGTAGGACCTGTTGTTTAAGCCTTGTATCCTTTTAGTAAGGTAGGTTTGTGGGAGCTCCAGTTGTTGCATGTGTCTGAACAAACACATACCAAAAGGAGCATTATGCGCAATGATTGGCCTGATGAAGGCTGAGTAAAGGGGGTCGATGACATCCCTAGATCTAGACACAATCCCCTGTGTAATAGAGAAGGAATTTCTTACAAAAGACACATGTTGGTCAAAAGTTAAGCCACTGTCCACATAAGTTCCCAAATCCTGAAAAAAAATGGGTCAAGTCTTAGGGTCATATTGTCAGTGTATTCGTTCCCAAGGGTAGACGACTTCCCAAAACATACAGTAATGCATTTTTCAGTTTCAGACCATGATTTTGATACCAGATATTTATTTGAAATAAACTCCCTGCAGGACGGCCAAGTCGTTTAGGGATTCAGTTACTTCTCCTAGCATACAGTCATCTGCAAACTTAGTGGTCTTCATCCACTATCCTCCCTCATTATTTGCTATTAGAAGTGATTTCAGATGGTGTATTATTAAGTGAGAGGATTTTAAATGTTGTTTTTCATGAGAGAGTGCTCTCGGGGAAACAGTAGCATTGGGGGGGGGGGGGGGTTGAGCATTAGTTTTAAGTTACAACAATTTCTTGAATAATTTGAGATGTGCCAAGTTATCTGATACCCATATAAGTGTGGAGTCATCAGCATATTGTATTATGGAAGTGTGTTGTGTGGATCAGTGGAGGGTGCTGGTGTGTTAAAGAGGAGGAGACCAAGGATAGAGCTGTGTGGTACACTGGTGGTGACTGGGATCTATGGAGAAAGGGTGTAGTGCCACTTTACTGACTGATACCTATTGGACAAGTACCTTTTGAAACATAGAAGGGTGCTCTGCGATAGACCTAATGTGGACAGTTGAAGTAGAATGTTTGCTGTGATAAATTGTGTTGAGGTCTTTAGACAAGTATAGAAATAAGGGGGAGACTAGTTTGGCATTACCTCTGCCTTTCCTAACGGTATCTACAAGGGTTAGAAGTGCATTGTTAGTACTATGGGAGGTATGGAAGCCATGTTGTCAAGTATTTCATAGATGGTGAGTTTAGCATGACGACTAAGGTCTTCCACTCATAAACAGAGCACACAGTTTGAGTCTAAATTCAGGGAAATTGGCCTACTATTCTCCCATGAAGCTCAGATCACTGTAGGTCTAAGGTTAGTGATGTCTGTTGAACTTCCTACTTTGTGTAGATGGATAATATGTGATTGTTTCCAAAGAAAGGGAACGTAGGATTCCTACATTGACCTTTTTATAAGGATTGAGACAGGCTGGGCAATGCTTTTGGCTGCTATTTTAAGGTACTCAGTTGGAAGGTCATCAGCTGAAGCTGAGCATGGTTTGAGTTTGAGTTGTTTTCGTAGTGCTGTATGACTATTTGGCAGGGTTGGGATCAGATATGGGAATCATTGTTATCTATGAAATAAGAGATGAATTTTATTGCAGGTTTGAGTGACGAGTTTTTGGGAGAGGGATTAGGGTTGAATTTTTGACCAGGATGCAAGATTCCTTTAATAGATGACTGGAATCTTTTTAGGGTTGTGTTAGCTATTGTTTAGAGTATTGTTTTACTATATTTTTTGCCTTTGTTTATTTGCTTTTTATTACAGATGTGGAGCATTCTGAAGTTTGAGATATTGTGATGTTTTGTATTTCTACCATTTTTTCAACACTTTTTCTTTATCCAGCATTAGCATTCTTCTCTTTTTGGATAGCCAAATTGCATTATTTGTTTTTACTGTTTTCCTTCTAGAAGTTGTAAGGCTATTTAGGAAAGTTGCATTGAATTCATTTAAAGCATCATTTAAGGGTAGGATTTTTTTGATTTTCCAGTTAAAAGATAATAGGATAGTAGCGCGGCTGTCTGGGTTAAACTCGGGCAGGTTGCATGTTGCTTTATAAACATGCCATTTAAGTGGATGTGTCAGGTGTATGGTTTAATTTCTCAAAATCTTTTGGGTTTCTAATACTGCTATGGGAATGGACCCTGTTTAAAGTTCATGAAGTTAGTATTGTTTCAATCTTTGTTATCCAAAAGTGCTTTTCGTACCACCCACAATGGGGCCAGAATTGATTACTGCAATTGATACAGAGTTATATTTTTGGGTAGCATATCTAAAAAATAACGGTAGGGTTTGTTTGGTTTTTTTTTTTTTGTTTTTTTATTCAACCTATTCCTCCTCTTCCTACTACTATTGGAACTGTATGGGCATTTTTCCTCCACATTGTTCTCATTTCTGCCTGCAAATCTTGATATTTTATGACTTTGTGTCTTACTGTATGTAAGACACTGTGATGACAAGGTGTAGCAGTTTCAATGATTACTTTTGTGTTTTTTTTTTTTTTTTATGAACTACTATATCTGGTGGTCTTCCATCTACTTTTTTGGACTGTTGGTAATGGCTGAGCCAATCTGAAGTACACTTCATCACTCTCTGTAATACTTTGTGATTCCTGTTCACCATTCTTAGGGACACTGTAGTGAATTATGGGAACTGGGAGGAGCTTGAGACTATGATCCAAAATCTAGAAAATGTGGCTGAGTGAGATCCAAGAACCTTCAGAGAGGAAGAATGAAAATGGACAACACAGATGGAATGTTAGGGTGAGTACATAACTTTTTTTTTCCCCTAAACTGGAAGATTTCTTTCCCCAAAGGGAACTTGTCTGCCCAGCAAAAAAGCAGCATAAGGTGAGCATCCATCCTTGTAAGCCCCAGAAGAGCTTGCTGTTTGGTCACAGGAATGGTCTGTGTTTGCTCTTTTGAATCTCACTGATGGTTTAGACCCATGGAATGTACCCTGAAGCTTTGGAAGCTATCTGACTGTTATAGCCTATGTAAAATATGAAACATATAGTTAAGGCTACTGTAGCATTCATCATATGGTGAGTATAAATGTATTCTTTAACTTTCAGGATTTTAAACTGTCACATTCATATGCTGAGTTTTTTTCTTGTGTCTTTTTGGAATGTGGAGTAATTTATGATTAACCTCCCTTCTTCTGAGTAAAGTAATTCATTAAATGCTTCTGTAATATCCATTTCTCCAGCGACTAAAGATATTTTAACATGTACTCATGATGCTGCTGACCTTCCTCCAGAGCTATTACATCAAGATCACTTTTGAGAAAATTTGCTTAGCTTCACTCTTAAACTTTTCCTGATATGTAATCTGAAACAGAGATTTGTTTGGTGTGTTTTGTTTCTGCAGCAGATGTACTTGTGGGAAAACTAATTGTTGGAGTGATTCAGATTTTTCAGCCTTATTTTGTTCACAACAAATAGCTTTCCTCCTCTTTAGTTCCTTTTTCTAACAAACAATGTAAGCATTATGGAGCTAGTCATGAGGTTTTAGAAAGGGAAAGGATGCTCAATAAAGAAAGGAAATGTCTCTGAAAGTAAAGTACATTCCTCTCGGTCAGCATGATTACCTGCCTGTTCAAAATCCTCAAATCTGGAAATCTTTCTCTTTCTGACACTCCATCCTCTTTACTGGAATCACATTGTTTCAGAGAGAGTTGTGTTCTGAACATAATCCAGAGTGGATGTAATACTTCATTGGGAGTCCACCCTCCTTTCCATTAGATTCCCCCTCACCCAGGGATCCAAATTCCATAATAATTTCATAATAGTAGTAATTCATAATAGTAGGAACACCTTATATGATGTTACTGTAATCTAAGGTAAAGGCATTCTGTATTCTGTCCAATTTCTCTTCACTTTGTTCATAGCATATGAAGTAGTTCACCATCTAAGTCTGGTGTAGTGGGTGTTCCAGCTGCTTGAATGTCAGAAACATGCAGGCAGGAACTCCAATGGCTGTAAACCCTTCTGATCATTTGCTCATGCTTAAAACTGAATGTAAGTTCAGCATCAAAGCTGCCATACCATCTGCTTGCTTACTAGGAAGTGGATGCAAGCAAGTGCTTGCTGTGGACCAGATAAGTAGAGAAAGGGAGATGGGAGGGTGCTTTTGGGTATAGATATGGGAACAGAGAGTGGAAGGGACAGGAATTTTAGGTTTACTGCATCATAGAGATGTTAAGGTTTAGAAGGGGAGATGGAATTTACATTTTATGGAACGGTCAGGACTTTAGGGTTGGGGGTGGGGATTTTAGGTTAAGAGCTCATGGACCAGAGGGTGAAGGGTATTTTTAGTATAGGGAGAAGACAGGGGATTTTAGGTTTACGGAGTGATAAGAACGTTAGGGTTAAGGAGGGGGTTGAGAATTTTCAGTTTACTGAGCCATGGTGAGCAAGAGGTCTAAGGTAATTTAGGTTTAGGGAGTGATCTGGAATTGGAGGGGAAGTGGAATGTAGCTTTAAGGATCAATTGGGGCTTTAGGATTAGGGAAGGGGGAATTTGTAGATGAAACACTGAAATGTAAAGTTGTTTGCTAGTAGCAGCCTCTTCATTAGTTACAAATCTCTTTAATGTGGAATTATTTGAATGAATTTTACTTCTGCAATTATTTGTCTGCAGATATTTTGCTTATTGACTGATACCGATGGATTGTAATGACAGAAGTTTGAGTGTCGTTTTATGGACGGGAGAGGTACAGACCATCCCTGGCAAAGCAGCATGGTCTGTAAACCATATTCTTCTATGCTGACAAATATTGCATCACAGTAGAATGACACTAGAAACTAAGCCAATTATTGAAGTCAGTCATCTTTTCTTCATACTGTGGCATCATCCTAGGAGAAGGTAAAATGGTGCTTAATGCTATGCTCATAGCAGCCTGAGACACGCATTTTGAGTGCTCCACGATGTCCCTCTTCATACTGTCTAGGGAGGTACATCTTAGGTCATTTACACCCACATGGATTATTACTGAGTCATACTGGTACTTGTGGTCCAACGACCTGAGTGCGTTACCAATGTGGTGGATCTTGGCCCCTGATAAGCAACTGAATATGACTTTCTCTTTACTCCGCCTGGTGAGGGGGACATCAGTGTATCTCACAATGAGGCCTCCATTGACCAGAATGTTAAATTCTGTGGTGGCTTGCCATATGGGTTTAGAAGTAGAGGCTCCATGAGATGTGGCTGTATGGGTTGATGTGGGTGTTATTTTGAAAGAGTGCATTCAGTGTGGCTGAGGGAGTTTAAGGGTACTTCACCTAGGAGGTCTTTGGGGTTTAGGTAAGTTACATTTAAATGCCACATATACAAATGCCATAGATATAGCAAACTTGCAGGCTGACAGCTTTAGCGAAAACTTTACCCCTCTGTCCCCTCATTAGTAAATCAGGACATCCCCAGTACCTGCCCTTTTCCCCTTATATCTAGGGAACAGGCCATCACTGCTCTCTCAAAGGCAAAAAATACAGCCTCCATGGGACCCAGTAACATCCCAGGCTACTTCCTACATTTACTCCGCCAGGTACTTGCAGCACCACTAGGCACCTCATTTAACCAAAGCCTGAGTGCTGGCTTCATCCAGCTGAGTTGAAGACAGCCACTGCCATCTCTTTACACAAAGGTGGAGCATCCACAGATCCGGGAAATTATAGACCCATCAGCCTAGCTATCCTGATCTGCAAGGCCATGGAACGGATTATCATGGACCTCGTTAACAAGGATATTGGAACCTCCAAACACTTGATCCCACACAGTTTGTCTTCATCAAGGGTCATGTCTGCTAAATTTGGTCGACTTCTTTGAGACAGTCACCAAAAACATGGACGAGGAGAAGACAGTACACACCGCCTACGTAACATGGCCAAAGCCTTTGACACTATTCCCCACTCGGGCATAATAGATAAACTCTGTCAACTAGGCATCAATTCATATGTTAGCAGATGGGTAGCAAACTGGCTCAACTGATAGAGTCCACGTAGTCAAAATTGGGGAAGACACCTCAAGCAGTAGACCCGTAACAAGAGGCATACCCCAGGGTTCTGTATTAGGGCCCCTGTTATTTGGGATATACTTTTCTGAGGTGCAGGCCAAAACCAGTGGGCTGTGGCCAACCAAGCTTGCAGATGACTGCAAGCTGGGTGCTGTCATCAATTCCCCTAGTGTTGTGGACATCCTCCAAGAGGGTCTCACTCAGACAAATGACTGGTCCCAGAAACATGGCCTCAAGCTGAATACCAAAAAAATGCATCACCATCCCCTTTGGGGAGAGTGATGTTCCCACAAATTATCACATTAATAACAACACCCTAAGCACTCAATCAGTCATGAGGGATTTGGGCACCGATGTTGATAGCAACCTGACCTTTGACCACCATGTTGCTTCCGTGGTACGCAAAGCCTTCTACATGGTCCACCTCGTATGTAAGGGTATCTCATCCAGGGAGAAGGAGGTCATAACATCCCTGTATTCTTCCCATGTAAGGCCCATTATTAAGTACAATGCACCTTTCGGCATGTACCTAACAAAACACATGCAGCAGCTGGAGAGACCACAGAGGTTCCTCTTTAGGAGAATCCAGGGCCTCAAACATCTACCATACACAGATCGGCTAAAAGTCTTATCCCTCTACTCAATTTCATACAGACTCCTCAGAGGTGACCTCTGTCTGGCATACAAGGTGATCATGGACCTCACCTTAGGACTGCTGCATATCCTCAAGTCAAGCTCCATTCGCGTAACCCACACGCACAGCCTCAACCTGGTCTGTGACATCAAAAAGACTTATTGGCGCAACAGATTTGTGTCCCAGAGACTCCCTCATCTATGAAATAGACTTCCTCTCCACATCAAGCAGAGTACTTCTTTACCTCTTTTAAGCGCAACCTGGATAACTGAATGGGAAACAGAAAATATACCCTGGGATTCCATACATGTCTCTGCTGGACAGGGACATTGGGTGCTGATTTGTCTAAACACAGGCTAAACTCTTGGCTAGGCTTATAAGGGCCTCAGGGCCAATAGCCTAGTAACCTCCTATGATCCTATGCCTCGGCATATGTCGGTCTATTGGAATTGTGTGTGATCGGTACAGTGTGTGTACTACTGACAACCTTATAGATATTAGGAGTGCTTTTATGTGAGAGCTTTTCCTCCATTGACATTGTGTAAAAACATCCCTCGCATACCATATCAGTTTGTTTAATAATTAACTGGTTGTAAATATGAGCCACTTTCTACATTGCCTTAGGATGCCCATATCCACCAAGCTAGTAACAGGTGTAGTGGTGAAGTTCATATCCATGGCAACAGACCATTTTTATTAATAGACAGAGAAATTTTATTTGGTTTGTTGAGTGCACTAACTTGTATAATTTTAAACAGTTTTTCAAAAGGAGTGCAATAAACAATTTTTTTTAAAAAGGTGGAGACTGACAAAAGCGAAAAAGTGGCCCACTCCTCTAATGTGGGACATAACTGCATATGTTTTAGCACAATCTGTGTCTATGTATGTTTCATGTCTTTCAACATTTACCTGGGAATTCTGGACAAAGAGAAAATATTTAGGGAAAAGGTACTGTTAGTGGGTGGTATTTGTGCAAAATAATTTCCAGATTTAGGAAGGATGGAACATAAGTTTGAGAACACATTACATGTGTTCCCCAAAAACTGGAAGAACTGAGGTGTGTGTGTGTGTGTGTGTGTGTGTGTGTGTGTGTGTGTGTGTGTGTGTGTGTGTGTATGTTTGTGTGTTGGACCTTCATGGTTTATGACTGACAATTGATTACATTTTGGATTTCATAAATTAAAAGAAACACACACAAATATATGAAATATTTAGTTGCAAGGCTTCAATAACAAGATGGAGGAGGTTATTAATGTTGATGTTATGTGATCCTATCTCGCCTACATTCTGTACTGATGGGATCGGCTCCGACTCGGCACGCTATACTATAGAGCGAAGTCTCTAATTGGCTGAGCTATTCTACATCCCAGGATGCACCACCACTACTTCCCCAGATCTCGTTTGCCGCTTGACAGCAATAGACGTGGTCTCGACTTGGCTGGGCTAAGTACTCTTTACTGACTAATTTCCTGTCAGAATTTTGATAATTTTTCAACCAAAGGCTGTTTTAACAGCTACTAATCGTTTTTTGTGAAGTTTGTGTGAGTTTGAGTTTGAGTGGATTGTTGTTAGCGTTAGGTTCCCGCTGCATTTAGTAGGGATTCCCTCACGCTCTATTTTTGGACATTTTTAAGGTCTTTTTTTGTTGAAAAAATTTTTGTGTGTGGTATTTGTTCCTATACACGTCAAAGTTCTGTTTTTAGTTAGAGGGGCCTTGCCCTCGCGCTCTGCTAGAGCTGTGTTACAGTTTTTCGCCTGTGTGAGTTATTGGCCTATCCTGTTTAAGTTAGAGGGATTAGGCATCTCTGTGTATTCAGTTTACCTTGATTTTTGGTGTGTGTATTTGTGGTATGTCGAAGGAACATAGGCCTTCGGGTTTTAAAAAATGTACCAAGTGCGGGTACAAGATGTCAATCACGGATGATCACTCTCTATGTGTTTATTGCTTAGGCCCCAAACACCTTCAAGAGTTGTGCAGTGTATGCCACGCCTTTTCTTCTCGTGTCCTCCAAGAGAGGAAAAACAAATTAATATTGAAGGGGCTTATCACCCCTTCTTTTGAAGAGGCTTTATCTTCTTCTTCTCCTTCCAAGAAGAAGAGGTCTTCAGCTCCGACCAGTCCGTCGGAGCCGACAGCAAAGAAATCAAGGCAGGCTTCTCCGTCGGCTCCACGGACTTCGGAGCCGAGGTCGGAACGGTCTGCCTCGATGCCTCCAGCCTCGACTCCTCTGTCTTCGGAGCCGAGCGCTCGAGCATCGAGAGGTGGGTCACCTTCTCCGGCTCCATTGGTTTCGGAGCCGAGAAAGGTCGCTCGCTCAGACTCTTCTACCTCGGCGCCGAAGTCCCTGTCGGCTCCGAGGGAAATTGCTGTACTGGTGGAATCTCCCTCGGTGCCGATATTACTTGAGACTATTCGGTGCCGGTCCCCCAGTCTTTCGGAACCGGCGGAGAAGTCAACTCGGGCCCGATCGGTCTCTTCTCAGTCTTCGAGGATGTCCGATTCGGATATAGACAGGGTGCTGCAAAGGCTGTTCCAGTCTCCAGTTTTCCAAAAGTTAGTCTCGGCTCCAGCTCAGTCGGCTCCGGAGCCAATTGTCCACCCTGTTGTATTGGTTCCTCCTCCAACAGCCTCGGCGCCATTGGAGTCGGTGCTAGTGGAGCCAGTGGAGGTTCTCGGGTCGGCTCCGACCCTTACTCCAACCCCGACCTTCAGGTCGGAGTTCGGTACACGGACCTCCTCGGTTGGCCCCGGGGGGGGATGCTTCGGGTCCGATGCTTTCGGTTCCGAGCCTCCCTCTCGGTGCGTCGGCTGTGGGAGTGCCGTCTACTGTTGTGGCCTCGGGGGTTGGACCTTCCCAGGACTCGGGGGGTCCGGCCTTCAGGGCCATGAGGAGTGCTTTGGCCAAATCTTCCTTGGCTACCTCCACCATCTCTCTGGCACCTTCCCTTGGCATGGAGACTAGTTCCTTTGTTGTCCCCCTGTCTCAAGACAGTGGAGCCCTGGGGCCTGAGGTCACCCCCATTGGGGATTCCTCCCTTCCTGGGGGTCCTTCCGAGGCTTCTTCGGAGGAACCTCCCAGGAAGAGACAGTGTAAGAGGAAGTGCGTCGACTCGCCTGATGAGTCCCTCACCTCAGACACCGACCTCGATGATGCGGAGGGGTCCCCCAAGTCGTCCTCGGATGATGTCTCCTTTGTGGACATCTTAGAAATCCTCAAGCAACAAGGCGACTGGCAGTCCAAACCCCCTTCTGCTGAGGAGTCGGTATTCCTCAAGGCCTTCGGGGCTCAGCCTTCCGCCTCCTGGGTGTCTCCGCCCTTCGATGAGCTCCTGGATTTGATCTCTCGAAGGGCGTGGGAGCACCAGGATTCTGTGCCAGGTCGCCCAAATAAATTTCTGTCAGCCCCCCCTGAAAAGGAATTCTTATCTAAAGGTGTGGCCGTAGATGCCCTGGTGGTGGCATCTGCTACCCAGCAAGATGTGGCAGAGGCTTCGACGTCCATTCATCCTCCTAATAAAGAGTCAAGGAGTATGGATCGGTATGGGAAGCGCACCCTTACTTCAGCAGCCTTTACTTTAAGGTCTCTGAATTACCTGACGCACTTCACCAGACTTCAGAGGGATCTGGTCAAGGAACTTTCAGATACCCTCTCTGGTAACCTACCTGAGCAGTTGGCCCAGACGGTTAGCTCTCAGTTGGCTACTCTATCATCAATATCGAACTCGTCCATGAGGCTCATTTCATATGCGGCGGGTACAGGTGTTGCTCTACGGAGACAAGCCTGGCTCCGCCTGTGTCATTTTGCGGAGGCCTTCAAGTCTTCCTTTGCCGACGCTCCCTTTGATGGGTCCTCCTTGTTTGGACCCAAGGTAAAGGACACCTTGACCCGCTGTGAACAAGAGGGTAAGACTTTGACTGCCATAGGGGCACGGTTTTCCACTCCCTTCCGGCCTTATCCCAAGGCTAGAAGAGGGGGGAAAATGTGGTTCCGCAAATCTCAGAAGACTTACCCCTCACAGCAGGATGATCCCCCTTCTAGAGGCAGAGGGGGGGGGGAATTTTTCAGGAAGACGCTGCCCCAGAGGCGGCAGAGGCCCCCGCAACACTGGAGACCGCGAGTCCTTTCGTGGCTCCTCAACCTTCCAGCATCCCTGAAGGATTGCCCGACTGCGCCGCTCCGGAGCCAGTCGGGGGTCATTTTTCGAGGCACCTAAAGGCCTGGGAGAATATCACTCAGGACCGATGGGTGCTCCGGATCATTGCCGGAGGTTACAACATCCCCTTTTCTACTAGTTCCCTTAGCAAGATTGCATATGAGGATTCTCCAGTGGCTCCTGTCAGTCCAGTGGTCATATCAGGATCTCCCTCTCAGTCACCTCATTATGATCACAGAGACGTGCAAACAGGACCTCCGTTGGTGGCTTCTTTCCTCCAACCTGGATCAGGGGCGACCCTTCGTTCCTCCACCTCCAGTGGCCACTTTGACTACGGACGCCTCCCAGATGGGGTGGGGAGGACATTACCTGGGCAGGTCAGTCCAAGGCAAGTGGCACCCCGATGAGAGTTCCCTACACATCAACATACTGGAAATGAGGGCGGTGCTTTTATCGCTACAAGCATTACACAGTTACCTCCCCCAGGGCATGATTGCCGTTCAGTCCGACAACATGTCAGTAGTCTGGTACCTGAACAAGCAGGGAGGGACCAGGTCCTACCCCCTTTGCAGAGAGGCCATGAAAGTATGGGATTGGGCTATTGCAACCAACCGTTTCTGGGTAGCAACACACATTCCGGGGAGATCCAATGTGATAGCCGACAGACTGAGCAGAACTGTTGTCTCCCCACACGAGTGGTCTCTGAATGACAGAGTGGCAACTCAGATCTTCAGAAGATGGGGAACTCCTTGTTGCGACCTCTTTGCAACTCCTCTCAACACGAAATGTCTACAGTTCTTTTCTCTCACCCCAGTTCCGGGGGGTTTCCCAAGGACACCCTAGTCCAAGCTTGGCCCACCGGCCTACTGTACGCCTTCCCACCGGTTCCCCTTCTTCCCAGGGTGATCCAGAAGGCGATTCACTTGCAGTGCAAGATGATTTTAGTTGCCCCATACTGGCCTCGTCAAGTCTGGATGCCCTTTCTTCGGAAATACGCACTGGACGGTCCATGGTTCCTGGACCAAGTTCCAGATCTCTTGATCCACCAGTCGGGACAGCTTCATCAGTCCCTTCACTTGTTGAGGTTAACAGCTTGGCTCCTCCACTTCCGACCATAGTCAGGAACCAGGTTTTGGACTTGGAAGTCATACATATCTTGTCCTCGGCCCACAAGAGTTCAACTAAGAAAATGTATAACAGCAAATGGAAGAGATTCGCCATTTGGGCCCAACTCCGGGGATTAGATCCCATTACTGCCCCGGTGTCTGAAGTTTTGAAATTTTTAGCTTCCTTATTCAATCAAGGTTCTTCGGTCTCTACCATCAAGGTTCAATTAGCGGCTATTTCTAATTTTCATGAAAGTATAGACCCACCTTTGATGAGCAATAAGTTGTGTAAAGCCTTCATGAAAGGTGCTGGGCTGCTACGACCTCCGATTTCTCATCCCGCTCCACCGTGGGATCTTAATTTCGTATTAGGTGCTTTGACCTCTCCCCCCTTCAAACCGGCAGCAACTTGTGACTTGAAATTTCTTTCTTGGAAGACTGCCTTTTTGGTGGCAATTACGTCAGCCAGAAGAGTTTCGGAACTTCAAGCCCTATGTGTCAAACCACCGTACCTGGTTTTCACAAGGATAGAGTATCCCTCAGGCCTAATCCATCCTTTGTTCCCAAAGTTTGTTCTAGTTTTTGTCTTCAACAGTCATTGGAACTCCCAGTTTTCTTCCCCAACTACTTAGACAGAGCGGAATATATCTTCCATTCATTGGATGTTCACAGGCAATTGCGTTTCTACTTAGATAGGACGCACCAAACACGGAAAACAGATCAGTTGTTTGTGTCCTTTTCGGACAATAAATTGGGCAAAGCCGTCACGAAGGTCACTATTGCCAAGTGGATCAGAGACTGTATCAGTCATTCTTACTTTCTTTCTAATAGAGAGCTTACAGGTACAGTGAAAGCTCATTATACCAGGGCTATGGCTACTTCGACAGCCTTTCATTCCAAGCTTGCCATTAGTGACATTTGTGCTGCGGCTACCTGGTCTTTTCCTCACACCTTCATTTCTCATTACAAATTGGATGTGGCATCTCGGGGGCGAGCTTCCTTCGGTTCCACAGTTCTCAGGAGTGTTTTCCAGTGAGCCACCCAGGAATCAGGTGCTAGGGACGCTGTCCCATCAGTACAGAATGTAGGCGAGATAGGATCACATAACATCTTTTAGTTATGTACTTACCATAACTTTAGATGTTTGGTATCCATCTCGCCTACATTCCTAATAACCCACCCTCCTTCCCCCTGCCTTGGAGATCAGAAGAGTCCGGACGGTTCAGTTTAGCTGTTTCATCTTGAAACACCTGGCAATGTTATTTCAACTGTCTATGACTGTGTGCATGTGTGCGGACAAACAAGATCTGGGGAAGTAGTGGTGGTGCATCCTGGGATGTAGAATAGCTCAGCCAATTAGAGACTTCGCTCTATAGTATAGCGTGCCGAGTCGGAGCCGAGGATCGGCTCCGAACCCATCAGTACAGAATGTAGGCGAGATGGATCCCAAACATCTAAAGTTATGGTAAGTACACAACTAAAAGTTCTATATCTTCACAGAAATCCAGATGTGAACCCCCCCACTGGCTGTCATTTTGTGTTGTAACTAGATAAAATGATGTGCTAATAGCTTGTGTTTGTATTGACCAGTTTGCACACATTTAAAGAACACCACTTGTGAATGTTTTTCTTTGTTATTTAATGAGATTGCTTACTAAAACTGAGACCTATGCTGAGATAAATATGGGTATGAATATGTTTTGTGAGTAAATGACTTTGACCTAAATTGGCTGAAAAAAATGTATTATGAACTGCAACTGACCTAGGTAATACATTTTTATTATTTTTTTGTATGTTTTATTTATTTATTTATTTATTTACATTTGTTTACTGGGTAGTGTCTGATTGTGCTAGTAGCCCATTTTCAGCAGAGACCTGGGAGAAAAGCTCCAAAAACAAGACAAATAAAAAAAATACATAATTTACAATAGTAAGATCTGAATATTATCCATACATAATCATATGTAAAAAGTAAACTAGCCAAACTATTACAAATAGGAACAACTACAGCTTTTTTGATAACTGAGTAAAATTTGAAGCTGTCAGAGAGGATGCCAGATAAAACATGAACACATTACAGGGCAGTTCAGTAACTGAGCTGGGGTTGTGAATGATTTTGTGGGTGAGGGTAAGTTGGTTTAATGTTAACAGGTTGGGAAGTTCTAGCTAGTTAAGTTGTTGTAGAGCAGAACAATGATGGGAGTTATGGGGATGACTGGTGGAAAATATTGTTATTTTGTTATATCAGGAGTCAAGGTTATGAAGGTTAGCCTTGCAATAGGTTGGTGAAGATGTGTGAGCAGTAGAGAAGGGTAGATAGAAGCTGAGATCTAGCTGTGGCTACCCTGGCTTGGAGTGTTAGATAAGGTTTGCCTGTATAGAGAGCTTAGCATGGACTTTTTTGATTGTTAGGGAAATATGAATATTACATTTTACCCAGTCATCAACACCTAGGAGTTTGGCCTGGTTTATAGGCTCAATTTTGGTACCATTGGTGGATTGAATAAAGAGGGGTAGGGAGCAGTTCTTGGTAGTTTTGTTTATGAAAAATCATTAATTTAGTCTTATTTGGGTTAAGAATGAGTTGGTGTTTTGATCCGTATGTTTCAATTTCCTGAAATGATTTTTTCATCTTATCTTGTAGTTCTAGGGGCAGAACAGATAAGAGATGTATTGTCTGCATACTGTATGACTGAGGCAAGTTGAGTTGCTGAATTTAGGTTATTAGTAAATATGATAAAGAGAATGGGGCCAAGTATGGATCCTTAGGGTACTCCACTGGATACTGGCAGTAGAGGGGAGAGATTGTTCTCCCATTTAGTAGCCTGTTGATGGTTTGAT
Source organism: Protopterus annectens (assembly GCF_019279795.1). NCBI lineage: Eukaryota > Metazoa > Chordata > Ceratodontiformes > Protopteridae > Protopterus > Protopterus annectens. The sequence continues at coordinate 1,122,176,803 of NC_056735.1, forward strand.
AGATAACTGTGAAAGCATGTTGGGGGGTGATGAACTGAGGTTGTACATCGCAAGTTTAAGTAGTAGTTGGTGGGAAATGGTGTCAAAAGCTTTTGACATGTCCAGGAAAATAGCAGAGACTAGTTGTCCATTGTTCATAAGGTGGTGAACAGTGTTGGTGAAGGTTATTAAGGCTGTGTTAGTACTATGCTTGGGTCGAACGCCATGCTGGGTGTTGGATAGAAGGTTATTAGTGGTAAGGTGATTTAGGAGTTGTTGCTGAATACATTTCTGTAGGACCTTAGCTATAGGTGGGATGATAGCAATGGGGCAGTAGTTAGAGATATCTCCAGAGGACCCACCCTTGTGGAGGTGGATGATGTGAGTGACTTTCCAGAGATGAGGCACATATTGTTCAGAGATAGAATGATTGATTAGTATAGAGATAGGACAGGTGATGTATGGAGCTGCTATTTTTAAGAATTCATTTGGTAACTGGTCGACAGCAAGGTAGCAGGGTTTTAGTTTACTTACGAGCTTTTTAAAGTAAGAAGTTTGAATAGGTATAAATGAGAAGGACTTTGTAGTACTAGAAGCAGGGGACAGTATTATGAGTGGTAGATGTTGGTGGCTATCTAGGAGGCAGGTGATAGAGTTAATAAAGTTTGAGTTGAACTGTGAGGCTAAGGTTTCGGTGGTATTGGATGTGGAAGGAGTGGGGGTAAAGGATTTCCAGGGCTGAGGAGGTAGCTGATTGCAAGAAATTTTGTGGGTTGTGAAAGAACTTTTGTTGAGAGGTTTGGGAGTAGTGTTTTTTACCATTGTTGATTTTTTTTCTTAGTTTGGTTTTATAATTGAGGGTGGAACCCCTGGGACGAACTTGTGGTTTCCCATCCACTCATCAAGGATGTGCTTGAAGAGGGTCAGCGAGGTGCCCTGTTTGACGTGTATGGGAAGTCTATTCATAGGTTTATAGGTGTGAAATAGACTAATGGCCCTGGAGCCTTTACAAGCCTAGCCCATAGAAGTGCCCTGGCATCATGCCACCCGACATTAGTTAACAGTGCCTTTATCAAGTAGAACCACTGGAGTGATCCCCGGAGTGAACTTTCTATTACCCATCCACTCATCAAGATTCCTCTTGAAGAGGGTCAGCAAGGTGCTCGGCTTGACATGTTTGGGAAATCTATTCCAGAGCATGGGCAGTCTCTGGGCGAGGAACTTGTCCCTCCAGCATGTTCTTTTGAGTGTGGTAATGATGTTGAGGTCTCTGGAGCATGTGTTGTGGAGGAATTGGGATTTCTTTAGATGTAGCATTTGTAACAGGACTGGTCAGACATGGCTTTGTAAGTCAAGCAGAGATCGCCTCTAAGTAGACGATATGAGACAGAGAATAGCTGGAGTCTATTGAGTCTGTCCATGTAGGACATGTGTTTAATGCCTAGGATCCTCTTCATGAGGTATTCCTGTGGCCTCTTCAGCTGTTGCAGGTGTCTAGTAAGGTACATGTCAAATGGGGCATTATACTCGATGATTGGTCTAATGAGGGAAGAGTGGAGAGAGACGATGACCTCTTTCTTCCTGGATGCAAAACCCTTGGTAATGAGATGTGCCACACAGAAGGATTTTCTGACCACAGTGACAATGTGGTGGTTGAAGGAGAGGTTACTGTCAATCTGCGTCCCCAGACCTCTTAAAATGCCTTCAGTGTTCAGTGGCCTCCCATCGATGTGGTATTAATTAGTGGGACCTGAGTTTTTACCAAAGGGGATGACAGCACATTTTTTTGGCATTAAGCTTAAGGCCATGGTTTTGACAGCAGTCATTTGTCTCACTGAGGCCTTTCTGTAGGATGTCTGCATCACTTGGGGAGTTAATAATGGCTGGCAGCTTGCAGTCGTCTGCGAACTTGGTCAGCCATAGTCCCTTTGAGTTGGCCTGGACTTCTGAGAAGTAGATTCTGAATAGGAGAGAACCATACCTCACAACCATACCGAATTACTCAGTTTTTACTGAGCTTAGGGGTCCAAATGAAGGGGTGCCACGATTCCCAAGTGGCACCCCTTCATTTCCGATTTTTTTTTTCAATTTTTTTTTTAATGTTTTCAAATACCATGCTGTCGGAGCTGATGTCATCATGTGTGCGATGACTTCAGCTCCGTCAGGGCTACCAGCCAGTCGGAATTGAGCTCGAGGAGCTCACGTTGTAATTTCCGGCTGGTCTGGCTGCAAATGCGAGCGGGAACTCAGGATTATAGCCATTAATTTTAACAGCAACACTCCAGTCATTTGTTTTGGATTACAAATGCACAGACAGGGAATTAACAGCAAAAGCAGGCCACTCGTTTCAGATTACAAGTGCACGAACAGCCGCACTCATTTGCCATTTGATTTGTTTGCCCGTTTCGGATCAGGTTTGGATTAACCGAGTGTGTGTGTATGTGTGTGTGTGTGTGTGTGTGTGTGTGTGTGTGTGTGACTGCATAGACCTCATTTTACACCAAAAAAGGTTCTTGCACCCTTTTGTGGTCAGCCAGTCCTTTGGCCCTGGTTACTTAGTGTATTATTGTGTGTAGTGCATTCAGGTGTTACATATTTCTTTAATATTGGTCACTAGTCTTATGGGTAGCACTGTTTTTGCTATGATAAGTAGCTGATGTTAAACATTGAGTCATTGTTTATGCGAATCCACCACAGATCACAGGCACTTGTTGTCCACTGTACATGCAGATTCGGTGGTGCTACACTCGCCAACTTGCTACTGCCAGGTAGTAGTAGTTAGTCTGTTGCTACTAGAAACAGTTGTTTCTTAATGTGTGCAAGCTTTCAAGATGTTTTTGCTGGGGACATGGTTTTCCTTTATTAGAAATGAGGATATGGGATGTTGTGTTAACTAAGTGGGAATTCAGTGGCTTATATGTCAGCCTTTACATTTTAGTGCCATACAGGAGAAGGAGGTAATTTTTAAAGGAAAGAAAGCAGTAGTGATGAAAAACTGTTATGGAGTCAAGAGGGGAACGGTTATCTTTTGAAAAGTCTTAATGCTTGTCCTTTGTTCTACAAGTATCAGATTTTCTTTTGTGTTGCATTCTTGGCACTCAGATTTATTGTTTTTTTTAAGCAGTCCTATCTGCTTTTTTTTTCAAATCATTTTTTTTATTTTCCAAATAATATAATGTTTAGCAATACAATCATCAATAAACAAGTATTATAAACCTTTATATACACTATGTACAAGTGACCTGAACAAAGGAGGGAAAAAATAATAAAATATATGAAATTAGTAACAAAAATTTATAATACTCAATTAATAAAGTATAAAGTTACACATTAATTATTTAGGTTTCATTTTTAATGTCTCAATAAGAGTAAAATTTTTTCCCAAGGATTGTTTGTCCATGTTTTAGGTGAAATTCTCGATTCCTTCACCTTGATTTCTAATGTCGCTGTTTCTTCCATCAATCTCAAGAATTCTTCCAGAGTAGGTTCTTGTGAAGACTTCCACTTTCTAGTTATACATTTCCTTGCCACAGCTAGTATGGAACAAAGTAGGTATAGATCTTTTTTATTCATTCCAATAGTATCATTAACATTTAAGAGGACTAAAGATTTGGTTAAAAAAAAGGTATGTGTGAATATAGCTTGGAGAAAAATAGTAAATTCTTCCCAGAATTTTTTTTATATTAATACAATCAAAGAATATATAACTGCGGTGGTGGTGCTGCGGTAACATTGTCACCTCACAGCAAGACGTTGTCCCGTTCGATTCTCAGCTAGAGCATCTTCTGTGAGGAGTGATGCGTGAATGGGCGTACCTTCGTTGAAGGTTGTGCGTCAGGGCTGGCATCTTGGCACGTAAAAATCCACTGCCAATCATTAGTGGCCCGGAGTTCAGCTGTGGCGACCCCTAACCGTAAAAGCCAAAAGACACAACAACAACAACAATTAAAGAATATATGAGACCAATCAGCTTTACAGTTTAAAGAACATCTCCAACAAATGGATTTATGAAGTGAATTGAATATGACTAGTTCATCAGGTGTAATAAATGCCCTGTGAATATATTTCCATGTAAATATTTTCCATACTTGTAAATTAAATGTTAAGTTAACAGAACATAAAAGATTTGTTTTACTCTCAATTGATAGATTAGTGTGACATCCTTTTGCTATGAAATTCCAATGTCTTGCATTAGGGTTAGTTTTATATGTTATCAGTTTGTTTGTTTGTGTCTTTCAGCTTTTCCCGGTTAGGGGTATAATAAAGTTGAACAAGGTAAAGGCACAAATCAACAGGAAGTATAAGCATAGATTGAGTGGGGCTTCAGCAGAATAAAGACTGGCTAAAAAGTCTGTACAAAAGTACACTTGCTTACATGGTAACAAGACTGGTAGCATAATCATACCTCTCAACTGTACAGATTTTCACAGAATGTCCAGATTTTTGCCTCCTATTTTTGGTTCATTTTTCATAAATGTATTTTTTTGCAAATTGGTGGCAAATCATTAAAGATTAAAGTTAGAAAATAATGATAGACATTTGAGTTTCAGACTTCATACCCTTCAGAAAATTCATGCTAATGCAAAACCTGTTATTCTATCAACTTTCTAAGTTTGTACGAGCAGTATTTAAAAATTGCCCCTATTTTTGCATGAGGTCTAGAGTTTGGAGATTTCCTATATCTTTGTTAATCAGGTCCATGATGATGCATTCCATAGCTTTACATATCAGACTTGTCAGGCTAATTGGAACATAATTCCCAAGGTCTGTAGTCACTCCCCCTTTTTGGAGAAGGGATGACTGTAGCAGTGCGGCATTCAGTAGGGACAAAGCCTGAGGTGAGGCTGTGACAGAACAGGGCACACAGACATGGTGCCAGTTCACTTTGTAGTTCATGTAGAACACAGCCAGGGATATTATCTGGTCACATGGAAGCTGTATTCTTGGCCTTGGACAATGCAGCTTTAACCTGTGCTGCAGTAATGCTGGCATTCTTCCGGTATTGTGATTGGTCCTTTGGGGGGGTAAAGCTGGCACTGAATCTGTCAGCCAATATGTTTGCAATATCTGTTGGCTCAGTGTAGGAGATACCATCATAGACAAATCTGTGTTTTGCCATGGAAGTTCTTGACGTAGCTATAGAAGGCTTTGTGATTGTTTTTAGTGTCTGCTGCAATTCTGCCTTCATAGCTGGCTTTAGAGAATTGGATGAGGGATCTCAACTTTTTGTTGAGGCTAATAAGGTAGTTTTTCTACTCTTGGGACGTTACCTTTTTTTGCAACAGTTTCTTTCTTCTGTTGTAGCGTTTATTAATGACAGGGTACCACCAGATTGGCTTCTTTTTTTTTTTTGGAGGAGAGCATCTTGGTTCTGTTGGGTATGGCTAGTTCCATGCATTTGTGCACATCTTCATACAGTGCATTGGTGTATGATTCAGCAGTCATGCAGCTATTTTCCATTTGCATGGGTGCCATGAAATTAACCACCTCTGTTTTTAGTAGTCCAAAGTCTGCTTTGGAGAAGTTTTTCAAAGTGGTTACCTTTGTGGGGTGTGTGGACGAGATGTGGATTTCCATGGTGATTAGTTTATGGTCAGATCTGACCAGGGAGGGATTGACCATTGGTGTAGCGCAATGGTTGCCCATGTCAGTAGTAACCAGGTCAAGGATATTGGTTCCTCTAGTGGTCAAGGATATAGCTTCCTCTAGTGAGGGTCAGGATGAGCTGGTCTAGGGCATTGGAATTAATGAATTGCAGGAAGTGTTGGGCCAGTGTATTGGTGCTTGAGTAGTTTTCCCACTTGATGGAGGAGTAGTTGAAGTCTCCTTGTAAGAGAGTGTTGGGTTGGACCTTGATAGATTCTAGGGTACTTAGGAACGTGGAGTGAGAGTCTAGGGATATGGTTGGTGACCTATAGTAGGCTATGACCTGGATTGCCGTCTTACCCAATGTTAGTTGTACCTGAAATGTCTCAGATGCATTATGCTGGGCTACTAGTCTGGAGGTGTGCATATCCTTTATGAGACACCACCGCCTTTGGAGCTTTGGTCCATGCTTCGTGGCCGAAAGGTGTGGAATGAGTTATAGCCTGGTAGTGCAGGGGTGTTTTCTGTTGCTTTAAACCAGGTCTCCATTACAGCACAAATGTCAATGTTCTCCATTTTGAGGAGTGTTTCGAGCGAGTGCATCTTGAGATTTAGACTTCTAGCATTGAGCAGCATGACCCTCAGATTGCATTTATTTATTTATGTATAGCTGTTACTGTGGTAATTTGGTCTTTGGAGCACCGCCTAAAAAGACACTATAGGGATGGGAAGAGCCTTAGCCAGTACCCAAAAACCCAGGGGTGACAGATGCAGACTATCTCTGGCAAAGCATCTAGGTCTGTGAATCATGTCATCCCAAGCAGACAGATACTGGATCCCCTTAGAATGACACAAGAAACTTAGCCATTTGTTGAAGGCAATAATTTTTTGTTTGTACTGCAATATCATTCTGGTTGACGGTAGGATACTGCTCAGGGCTAGTATCATACCTGCCTGGGCCACATAATCTGAGAGCTCCCTCATGTCTCTTTTCATGTAGTCCAGGTAGGTGTGTCTCAGGTCATTCACACCCACATGGACAATGGCAGAGTCATACTTGTACTTGTTGTAGAGTGACCTGAGTGCGTGTGTTATATGTCGGATTCTGGCACCTGGTAGACAGCTGACTGCCACCTTCTCTTTATTCAACCTAGTGAGTGGGACATCTCTGTGCCTCAGTATTGAGTCACCTATGATTAGTGTATTGGGCAAGGTGTTTAGCCTTAGGGGCTTAGGTTGAGGGGCACACTTTGGAGGTGAGCTGTGTTTCTTGTGGTTTGTGCTGTGTTGTGGTGGTTGAGTGTATTTCTGTTTCAGAGGTCTCTGTTGTTTGGGTAAATTTCTATTTAAGAGGCTCTGCGAAGGTGGGTGTGGGGTTTATATTTTCATGCGAGAGCTGTGATAATGGGTGTTCTGGAGGGCTATGTGTTCCATGTGGTGTGGTGTAGGTATTGACCTTCTCCTCTTAACCAGCTAGTCCAGTCTTGGCTGGAGAGTGCATAGCTTCCAATTTGGTGATATAAGTGTATCTCTCACAAGTCTGAGTGTTGGGAGGTAAGAGGAGAGGGTTGTCTGTGTACATGAGGCAGTTGCTACACTACCTCAGAATACCCAAGTGCACCAGGTTAATAGGAGAAACCTCAGGGAACTGCCCTTTAGTCATGACAGGAGGGGTGGTCATAACTGCTAAGTACTGGAGCTGTTTCCCTGAAGAATGACTAGTGCTAATGGCACTTAAGTGTGCTACAGTAATTGCTACAAAAACCTGTGGAAGTGCAGAGCGATTAATCTATTTGAAGTACAAGAGATAAGGAACTAGCAAGATCTATGGGAAAAACTGAAGAGGAAACTTTCTGGCACCAGGAATAGTTTACCTCAGCTTGGCGCTGCAGTGCAGAGCTTAAACAAGCGCTAACTCATGCAAACACAGAAATGGATGAAAAAACTGCCCAAATGTCCAATAAACTACAATTTCTGGGCCAGAAATCACTCCTCTTGTGGTAAATAGGCTATCTAGTGCTTACCAAGTGCAAACATGGGCTTTTAAACCAGAAAGTTGAAAGGGATGGAAAAACTGCCCAAGCAGCCAATAAACTATAATTGAGGATGTGTTCACATGTAACTTACCCAAACCTCAAATTCCTCTCAAACACAGTTGTCAGAAACACTGCATGCACACAAATAAGACAACTCCCACCACATCACATAAAACCACCTGTCATTGTGCCTCAACTATCAAGGCCATGAGGTGCAACACCACAGAATCCAATATATTGTTCATAGGAGACTCCATTGTGAGACATACCAATGTCTCTTTCATCAGGCTAGATAAGGAGAAGTTACAGTTAGTTGCCTGACAGGGATGGGAGACTCCATTGTGAGACATACCAATGTCTCTCTCACCAGGCTAGATAAGGAGAAGTTACAGTTAGTCACCTGACAGGGATGGGAGACTCCATTGTGAGACATACCAATGTCTCTCTCACCAGGCTAGATAAGGAGAAGTTACAGTTAGTCACCTGACAGGGATGGGAGACTCCATTGTGAGACATACCAATGTCTCTCTCACCAGGCTAGATAAGGAGAAGTTACAGTTAGTCACCTGACAGGGATGGGAGACTCCATTGTGAGACATACCAATGTCTCTCTCACCAGGCTAGATAAGGAGAAGTTACAGTTAGTCACCTGACAGGGATAGGAGACTCCATTGTGAGACATACCAATGTGTCTCACCAGGCTAGATAAGGAGAAGTTACAGTTAGTCACCTGACAGGGATGGGAGACTCCATTGTGAGACATACCAATGTCTCTGTCACCAGGCTAGATAAGGAGAAGTTACAGTTAGTCACCTGACAGGGATGGGAGACTCTATTGTGAGACATACCAATGTCACTCTCACCAGGCTAGATAAGGAGAAGTTACAGTTAGTCACCTGACAGGGATGGGAGACTCCATTGTGAGACATACCATTGTCTCTCATCAGGCTAGATAAGGAGAAGTTACAGTTAGTTGCCTGGCAGGGACCAAGATTCATCACATGCAAGCACTGAGGTCACTAAACCTCAAGTACCAGTATGACTCAGTCATAGTCCATGTGGATGTGAATGACCTGAGACATACCTCTCCGGACCATATGCGACACAGGCAGGTATGAGCCAACCACTGAGCAGCATCCCACTGTCTTCATGGATGATGCTACAATACCAACAGAAGATGATATCCCCTTTGAATTTTTTCCCCTGTAATTTGTCCTTTATCATGGTGTAACTGCAAAGTGGTTTGCCACTTTTCATGACTGCTGCAACATAATCGATCACTGTAGGGTGTATCATAAATTTTTAAGCCCCGTTTCATCCATGAATGTGGGATACTGGCAAATGCTTTTTTGTAATCTATCCATGATGTATTTAAATTCTTCCCCTGTTTACATTTTTTCCTTAATGAATTTATTCTACAAAAAAATGAAACTTGGTTCAATATGACTTTCCTTTGTTACCCTTTTGTTGTATTGCCATGTCTGAGTTTTCTTCTAAATGACTACAAACTCTTGTCGGCATCAATTCCAGTATATAGGTAATACATTGTCAGAAGGCAAGTTATTAGTTTATAATTTTTAGGCTTGCTTGCAGGTTTGTTCTTAAGTAGAAATATTGTTTTTCCTTTTATTAGCCAGGTTGGTGTCTTTTCCGGGTGCACATATAAATAGTATTCAATCATGGCTAAATATTCATATAAAGATGTTAATACTTTTAGCCAGAAGTCTTTTAAGTACTGCATCTGGGCCTGAGATATTCCAAGTATGATCTTTTGTTAACTTTGTTTCAATTTCTCTGGCCATTCATCCAATTTCATATCCTGTACGTTTGAACTTCTTTCTTTTACTTTTTCGATCCATTCAGGATCTTTGTTATGTTTCACAGGATCTTGATATATATTTGTCCAAAATGTATTGATTTCTGTTTTTTTTTTTTTTTTTTTTTTTTTTTGTGTTTCAATCATTTTGCCTTCTCAGTTCTGTATAAAAGTGTTTTGGGTTATCAATATATTGCTTATTTTGTACTTTTCTTTTATATTTATCTGCTTATCTTCTATGTTTCTGTGCCTATGCTTATATTTTTAGTCTATGATTTGTGGTAGTGCACAATAGATACTGATCTGTTCTGATACTCTGCATTGCTTTTATCACATCTCTGTCTTAGAGTTCTCTGTCTGTATTGATCTGTTCCCTCTTCTGTACTCCTCTAACAGTGACACTTCTTACCTTAACTGCTTTATAGTTGTCTGTATTTATTTATTTATTTATTTATTTTTATTTATTTTATTTTACATTTGTTGACCGGGCTAGTCTAACTGGATATATGTCCATTTTCAGTAGATGCCCAGGGAGAAAAGCTCCAAGCATCAGCAGTGACAAAGAATACAACATATAGTAATAGTCAAGTGAATTACAGTACATTGTTCAGAACAAAATTGTACTGAGTCATTTAGTAGGTTTAAGCTAAGGTCAAATACAGAGAGAAAAACATAATTTTTTTTTTATCTCGTACTATGAAAGAAATTGTAAATTACAGAATAGATGGCAGAGAATAGTAGAGTAGAGAAGTATAGTGAGAGCAAGAAGGGGAATAAGATATCAGTCAGGGTTAGAGCATGGACAAAGCCAGTGCGTTTTAAGATGTTCTTTAAGATGTTTTTTAAAAAGAAAATTGGAGGCAAGGGTGGCCAGTTCAGTAGGAAACTGGTTCCAGATTTTACCTACTGTGTTGGAGAAAAGTGAGTCCCCAGCTTTGTTTTTTGATTTAATAGTGGAAACTAGGAGCTTATTAGCTGAGTGTAATGTTGCAAGATTTCTGTAGGGTGTAATCAGATTAGTGAGGATAGGGGTATTGTTAGGGTGGTAAAGGATCTTTCAGGTGATAAGTTGTTGAGAAAGAAGTTGGTTCTACAGTTTTAGTACTTCCATTATAGGTTCATAGGTTCATACTAGGCTATCTGCCCTAGGGCATTTACAAGCCTAGCCAGAGTGTGTTTGGCTTTTGCCACCCATTTTAAATTAATTTTGCTATGCCCTTTTTCGAGGTTAGTATACTGTGCCTCTATCTAACAGTGACACAGAAGTGATACCCGGGGTAAATCTACGATCTCCCATCCACTCATCAAGATTCCTCTTGAAGAGAGTCAGTGAGGGACTCTGCCTAACCTGGACTGGGATTTTATTCCAGAGTGAAGGGAGCCTCTGGGTTATGAATCTGTCCCTCCAGCATGTCCTATTTATTTCAGTGCTGAGGTTCAAGTCTCTCGAGCGCGTAGCTTGATGGGATTTGGATTTTCTGAGGTGCAGCATGTCCATTAATTCCGGGTTAGACATGGCTTTATAAGTCAGGCACAGATCGCCTCTGAGCAGGCGGTATGCCACTGAGTAGAGCTAGAGTTTCTTTAACCAGGCATTATATTTCATCTGTTTGAGCCCTTTGATCCTCTTGATGAGGTACTTTTGGGGTCTTTCCAATTGTTGCAGGTGTCTGGTAAGGTACATCCCAAAAGGGGCAAAGGGGCATTGTACTCAATTATGGGCCTGATGAGGGATGAGTAAAGAGGCACGATGACCTCCCCTGATCTAGATGTGAATCCCTTCATGATTAGGTGGGCTATATAAAATGTTTTTCTAACCATTTTGGCCACGTGGTTGTCGAATGAGAGATCGCTATCAACTTGGGTCCCCAGGTCCCTAATTACTTCTTCTGTACTTAATGGATTACCACCTATGTGGTAATTTGTGGGCACTTTGTTTTTGCCACAGGGGATGACTGTACACTTTTTGGCGTTTAGCTTGAGGCCATGGCTCTGGCACCAGTTGTCTATTTCTATGAGGCCCTTTTGTAGGATGCTTGTGTCGGCTGGAGAGTCGATTATGGTGCCCAGTTTGCAGTCATCTGCAAACTTGGTCAGCCACAGTCTTTCCGTGTTGGCCTGTACCTCCGAGAAATATATACCGAACAAGAGAGGTCCCAGGACTGAGCCTTGTGGGACGCCACTTGTAACTGGTTTGGAGTCTGACATGGCTCCAGCAATTCTAACCATGTGGGTTCTGTCCTTGAGCCAGTTTACAACCCATCTAGTGACATAGGGGTTTATATTTAAGCTGGTGAGCTTATCTATAATGCCAGAGTGGGGTATTGTATTGAAGGCTTTTGCGAGGTCCAGGTAGGCTGTGTGGACCACCTTCCACTCGTCAATGGCCTTGGTGACTGTTTTAAAGAAATCGACCAGGTTTAAGAGGCAGGATCTGCCCTTAACAAAGCCGAACTGGGTAGGATCCAGTGTCTGTAGGTCCCCAATATCTTTATTTATGAGGTCCATGATGATCCTTTCCATAGCTTTGCAGACCAAGCTAGTCAGACTTATGGGGCGATAGTTTCCAGGATCCATTGAGGCACCACCTTTGTGGAGAGGGATCACTGTTGCTGTACGCCACTCTTTGGGTACATATCCTGTAGTAAGTCTGAGATTGAACAGTAGTTTTATGTTTGGGTTTAGTTCTTCTTGGAGTTCATGTAGGACACAGCCCGGGACACTGTCTGGTCCCATTGATGCTGTGTTTTTTGCTTTGGAGAGGGCGGCTCTTACCTGAGCATCTGAAATGTTAGGGGGGCAGCACTCTGCTGGGATAGATATTTGCCCTTTTGGTGGGGAAGGTGGGGAGAAGTTTGCGCTGAACCTGTCAGCTAGGATGTTGGCAATGTCTGTGGGTTTGGTGTATTTTTTGTCATTTTGGACTAATTCTGAGCATATCTGGGAATTCCCACCCAGGTTCCTAACATAACTAAAGAAAGCTTTGTGATTATCCTTAGTGTCCTGTGCAATTTTTCTCTCGAAGCTAACCTTAGACGATTTTATGAGTGCCCATAGTTTTTTGCTAATACTGATCAGAGATGCCTTCCCTTTTTGGGATTTTGCTCTATCATGTAGTAGCTTCCTCCTTCTATTGTATAGTTTATTTATGGCTAGGGTCCACCAGACAGGATGCCTGCCTTTGGAGGATTGTGTCTTGGTTTTATTTGGGATTGCATGATCCATGCATTCCTGAAGGTGTTCATAGAATGCGTTTATAAAGGATTCTGCGGTCTGGGACATATTTTCCACAGGCCTGGGGGCTTTGAAGGAATCCACCTCGGTTTTGAGGCATGTGAAATTTGCTTTAGAGAAGTTTTTCACTGTGGTTTTCTGGGCAGGGGCAGGGGCTGGGGTCGGGATGTGAATATCTAGTGAGATTAGTTTATGGTCTGATCTTACCAGTGAGGGATACACTTCTGGTCTGGAGCATAGAGTCCCCATGTTGGTGATGATCAGGTCCAGTATGTTTTCCCCTCTTGTGGGAGTGGTAACAAGTTGTTCCATAGAATTTGAGTTTATAAATTCTAGGAACCTTTGGGCTTGGGTATTGGAGCTAGAGTAATGCTCCCAGTCTATGTTTGGGTAGTTGAAGTCACCTAATATAATGGTGTTTGGAGAGACCTTCATATTTTCCAGTGTTCTCAGGAAGGCCAAGTGGGGTTCCTGGGTTTGGGAGGGTGGTCTTTAGCAGGCTATAAACTGGAAGGCAGTTTTACCCACTGTTAGTTGCACATGGATAGTCTCTGATGCTTCATGCTGTGCCACCAACCTGGAGGTGTGGGTATCTTTGACGAATATTGATACTCCCCCCCCCTTTTGTGGTTCGGTCCAAGTTTTGGGGCCGAAAAACATGGTATGAGGTGTAACCTGGTAGTGCTGGGGTGCTCTCGGGAGCCTTGAACCAAGTTTCTGTTACTGCACTGATATTGATGTTCTCCATGCTAAGGAGAGCTTCGAGTGCGTGCATCTTGAGGTTTAGACTTCTGGCATTGAGTAGCATTACTCTTAGTTTCTTATCCCTTGTGATACCTATGGAGGTGGGTTTGTCTTTTGAGCCTTGCCTAAAAAAGGTACTATGGGGGTGGCAAGAGCCTTTGCCAATATCCGAAAGCCCAGGGGTGACAGGTGCAAGCCGTCCCTAGCGAAGCATCATGGCTTATCGAGCATGTCATCCCAGGCTGACAGGCATTGGATCCCCTTTGAATGACACCAATACTTAAGCCAGTTGTTGAAATTGATCATCTTGTCTTCATATTGTGGCATCATTCTTGGTGAGGGTAAGATGCTACTCAAGGTCAGGGTCATACCGGCCTGGGCTACATGCTCAGAGAGCTCCTCTATGTCTCTTTTCATGTAGTCCAGGGAGGTACGTCTCAGGTCATTCACACCAGCATGGACAATGACTGAGTCATATTTGTACTTGCCTTGGAGTGACTTGAGTGCTTGTGTTATGTGGTGGATCCTAATTCTAGTCTTGGGACATTACCTTTTTCTGCAACAGTTTCTTCCTTCTGTTGTAGAGTTTATTAATGACAGGGGACCACCAGATTGGCTTCTTTTTTTTTGGAGGAGAGCATCTTGGTTCTGTTGGTTATGGCTAGTTCCATGCATTTGTGTACATCTTCATACAGTGCATTGGTGTATGATTCAGCTGTCATGCAGATATTTTCTATTTGCATGGGTGCCATGAAATTAACCACCTCTGTTTTTAGTAGTCCAAAGTCTGCTTTGGAGAAGTTTTTCAAAGTGGTTACCTTTGTGGGGTGTGTGGGCAAGATGTGGATTTCCATGGTGATTAGTTTATGGTTGGATCTGACCAGGGAGGGATTGACCATTGGTGTAGAGCAATGGTTGCCCATGTCAGTAATAACCAGGTCAAGGATATTGGTTCCACTAGTGGTCAAGGATATTGCTTCCTCTAGTGGGGGTCAGGATGAGCTGGTCTAGGGCACTGGAATTAATGAATTGCAGGAAGTGTGCAATGGTGATGGACAGGTTGACAGATGAGATCAGACAGGAGTCTCCGTGGATTATGATGTTTGCAGGTGACATTGTGATCTGTAGTGAGAGTAGGGAACAGGTGGAGGAGAAACTGGAGAGGTGGAGATATGCTCTAGAGAGAAGAGGAATGAAGGTCAGCAGGACTAAGACAGAATATGTGTGTGTGAATGAGAGGAAGGATAGAGGAATGGTGAGGATGCAGGGAGTAGAGGTGACGAAGGTGGATGAGTTTAAATACTTGTGGTCAACAGTTCAGAGTAATGGTGAGTGTGGAAGAGAGGTGAAGAAGAGAGTACAGGCAGGATGCAGTGGGTGGAGAAGAGTGTCAGGAGTGATTTGTGACAGATGAGTACCAGTAAGAGTGAAAGGGAAGGTCTACAAGAAGGTAGTGAGACCAGCTATGTTATATGGGTTGGAGACAGTAGCATTGACAAAAAGGCAGGAGTCAGAGCTTGACGTGGCAGAGTTGAAGATGTTAAGATTTGCACTGGGTGAGACATGGATGGACAGGATTAGGAATAAGTATATTAGAGAGTCAGCCCAGGTTGGAACGTTTGGAGACAAAGCCAGAGAGGCAAGATTATGTTGGTTTGGACATGTGCTGAGGAGGGATGCAGAGTATATTGGGAAAAAGATGTTAAGGATGAAGCTGCCAAGTAACAGGAAAAGAGGAAGGCCTAAGGTAAGGTTTATGGATGTGGTGAGAGAGGACATGCAGTTGGTTGGTGTGACAGAGCAAGATGCAGAGGACAGAAAGAAATGGAAACAGTTGATCCGCTGTGGCGACCCCTAACGGGAGCAGCCAAAAGAAGAAGAAGGAAGTGTTGGGACAAGTGTATTGGTGCTTGAGTAGTTTTCCCACTTGATGGAGGAGTAGTTGAATTCTCCTTGTAAGAAAATGTTGGGTTGGACCTTGATAGATTCTAGGGTACTTAGGAACGTGGAGTGAGAGTCTAGGGACATGGTTGGGGACCTATAGTAGGCTATGACCTGGATTGCCATCTTACCCAATGTTAGTTGTACCTGAAATATCTCAGATGCTTTATGCTGGGCTACTAGTCTGGAGGTGTGCATATCCTTTTTGAATATGGAGACACCACCGCCTTTGAAGCTTTGGTCCATGCTTCGTGGCCGAAAGGTGTGGAATGAGTTATAGCCTGGTAGTGCAGGGGTGCTTTCTGTTGCTTTAAACCAGGTCTCCATTACAGCACAAATGTCGATGTTCTCAATTTTGAGGAGTGCTTTGAGCAAGTGCATCTTGAGATTTAGACTTCTAGCATTGAGCAGCATGACCCTCAGATTGGATTTATTTATAGCTGTTACAGTGGTAATTTGATCTTTGTAGCACCACCTAAAAAAGGCACTATAGGGGTGGGACGAGCCTTAGCCAGTACCCAAAAACCCAGGGGTGACAGATGCAGGCCATCTCTGGCAAAGTATCTAGGTCTGTGAATCATGTCATCCCAAGCAGACAGATACTGAATCCCCTTAGAATGACACCAGAAACTTAGCCAATTGTTGAAGTAAATAATTTTTTGTTTGTACTGCGATTTCATTCTGGTTGACAGTAGGATACTGCTCAGGGCTAGTGTCATACCTGCCTGGGTCACATAATCTGAGAGCTCCCTCATGTCTCTTTTCATGTAGTCCAGGTAGGTGTTTCAGGTCATTCACACCCACATGGACAATGGCAGAGTCATACTTGTACTTGTTGTGGAGTGACCTGAGTGCATGTGTTATATGTCGGATTCTGGCACCTGGTAGAGAGCTGACTGTCACCTTCTCCTTATTCAACCTAGTGAGTGGGACATCTCTGTGCCTCGGTATTGAGTCACCTATGATTAGTGTATTGGGCAAGGTGTTTAGCCTTAGGGGCTTAGGTTGAGGGGCACACTTTGGAGGTGAGCTATGTGTCTTGTGGTTTGTGCTGTGTTGTGGTGGTTGAGTGCATTTCTGTTTCACAGGTCTCAGCTGTTTGGCTAAATTTCTATTTAAGAGGCTCCATGAACGTGGGTGTGGGGTTTATGTTTTTATGCGAGAGCTGTGATAGTGGGTGTTCTGGAGGGTTATGTATTCCATGTGGTGTGATGTAGGCATTGACCTTCTCCTCTTAACCAGCTAATCCAGTCTTGGCTGGAGAATGCATAGCTTCCAATTTGGTGATATAAGTGCATCTCTCACAAGTCTGAGTGTTGGGATGTAAGAGGAGAGGTTTGTCTGTGTACATGAGGCAGTTGCTACGCTACCTCAGAATACCCAAGTGCACCATGTTAATAGGAGAAACCTCAGGGAACTGCCCTATAATCATTCCAGGAGGGGTAGCCATAACTGCTAAGTACTGGAGCTATTTCCTTGAAGAATGACTGGTGCTAATGGTACTTAAGTGTGCTACAATAATTGCTACAAAAACCTGTTGAAGAGCAGAGCAATTAAGCTATTTGAAGTGCAAGAGATAAGGAACTAGCAAGATCTGTGGGAAAAACTGAAGAGGAGACTTTCTGGTACCAGGAATAGTTTACCTCAACTTGGTGCCGCAGTGCAGAGCTTAAACAAGCGCAAACTCATGCAAACACAGGCTTTTAAACCAGAAAGTTGAAAGGGATGGAAAAACAGCCTGAACGGTCAATAAACTACAATTTCTGGGACAAAAACAACTCCTCTTGTGGTAGATAGGCTACGTAGTGCTTACCACTCCCACTGATAAGCCAGAAGGCTTCCCTCCAACACAGAAAGGCTTGGGGTGCTCAGAAGCTTACAAACAGTCCTGGATACAGCAAATCTGTATCTGGACTAGACTAGTTACAGGACAGGTGGGAAACAAGTACAAATGCAGGCTTTTAAACCAGAAAGTTGAAAGGGATGGAAAAACTACCCAAATGTCCAATAAACTACAATTTCTGGGCCATAAACCACTCCTCCTGTGGTAAATAGGCTACCTAGTGCTTACCACTCCCACTGATAAGCTAAAAGGCTTCCCTACAACACAGAAAGGCTTGGGTGCTCAGAAGCTTACAAACAGTCCTGGATACAGCAAATCTGTATCTGGACTAGACTAGTTACAGGAAAGGTGGGAAACAAGCGCAAACATGGACTTTTAAACCAGAAAGTTGAAAGGGATGGAAAAACAGTGCAAACGGCCAATAAACTACAATTTCTGGGCCAGAAACCACTCCTCTTGTGGTAGATAGGCTACCTAGTCCTTACCACTCACACTGATAAGCTAGAAGGCTTCCCTCCAACACAGAAAGGCTTGGGGAACTCAGAAGCTTACAAACAGTACTGGATACAGCAGGTCTGTAACTGGACTAGACTAGTTAAAGGACAGGTGGGAAACAAGCGCAGATGCAGACTTTTAAACTAGAAAGTTGAAAAGGATGGAAAAACTGCCCAAGCGGCCAGTAAACTATAACTGAGGATGTGCTCACATGTAACTTACCCAAACCTCAAATTCCCCTCAAATACAGTTGTCAGAAACACTGCATGCACACAAATAAGACAACTCCCACCACATCACATAAAAAACACCTGTCATTGTGCCTCCTATCAAGGCCATGAGGTGCAACACCACAGAATCCAATATATTGTTCACAGAAGACTCCATTGTGAGACATACCAATGTCTCTCTCACCAGACTAGATAAGGAGAAGTTACAGTTAGTTGCCTGTCAGGGACCAAGATTCATCACATGCATGTAATGAGGTCACTCAACCTCAAGTACCAGTATGACTCAGTCATAGTCCATGTGGATATGAATGACCTGAGACATACCTCTCTGGACCATATGCGACACAGGCAGGTATGAGCCAACCACTGAGTAGCATCCCACTGTTCATGGATGATGCCACAATACCAACAGAAGATGATATCCCCTTTGAATTTTTTCCCTGTAATTTGTCCTTTATCATGGTGTAACTGCAAAGTGGTTTGCTACTGTTTCATGGCTGCTGCTGCAACATAATCAATCACTGTAGGGTGTATCTTATAAAAATTTTAAGCCCTGTTTCATCCATGAATGTGGGATACTGGCAAATGCTTTTTTGTAATCTATCCATGATATATTTAGATTCTTCCCATTTGCATTTTTTCCTTAATGAATTTATTCTACAAAAAATGAAACTTGGTTCAATATGACTTTCTTTTGTTACCCTTTTGTTGTATTGACATGACTGAGTTTTCTTCTAAATGACTACAAACTCTTGTCTGCATCAATTCAAGTATATAGGTAATACATTGTCAGAAGGCAAGTTATTAGTCTATAATTTTTAGGGTAGCTTGCAGGTTTGATTTTAAGTAGAAATATTGTTTTTTCTTTTGTTAGCCAGGTTGGTGTCTTTTCCAGGTGCACATATAAATAGTATTCAATCATGGCTAAATATTCATATAAAGATGTTAATACTTTTAGCCAGAAGTTAGGTACTGCATCTGGGCCTGAGATTTTCCAATTATGAGCTTTTCTTAACTTTGTTTCAATTTCTCTGGCTATTACTTCATCCAATTTCATATCCTGTACATTTGAAATTCTTTATTTTACTTTTTCGATCCATTCAGGATCTTTGTTATGTTTCATAGGATCTTGATATATATTTGTCCAAAATGTATCGATTTCTGTTTTTTTTTTTTGTTTTTTTTGGTGTTTCAATCCTTTTTGCCTTGTTTCTCAGTTCTGTATAAAAGTGTTTTGGGTTATCAATATATTGCTTATTTTGTACTTTTCCTTTATATTTATCTGCGTATCTTCTACTTTTCTGTGTCTGTGCTTATATTTTTAGTCTATGATTTGTGATAGTGCACAATAGATACTGATCTGTTCTGCTTCTGTGCATTGCTTTTATCATGTCTGTCTTAGAGTTCTCTATCTGTATTGATCTGTTCCCTTTTCTGTACTCCTCTAACAGTGACGCTTCTTACCTTAACTGCTTTATAGTTGTCTGTATTTAGCACTTCCATGATGTCATTTAATTTCTTCCATTCCTTTCCCTTATTGCCCAGTGTTTTTGTGTTAAGACTTTAACTGTTATTAATTTAGCTGCAAATTAATATAGCCTATTTACTTCTGTTATATTACACAGATTTCTGTTGAAAGATTTAATTACTGTATTAATTTGTTTAATCAGACTATAACATTTTGGGTATTATTGACTTTCTTTAATATTTTTTCATTGATCTTTATATGTCTATCCATCTCTATTAAATAAAACAGCTGTTACCTTTGCTCTCTGCTTCAGGGATTTTACAGAAAGTTAGTGAACATCTTTCTGTGACATATTATCTTCAGCTGCATGCTGCATCATCTGTTGCTCTTTCATATAAGAATTCACTTGTCTATCGCTACACAACACTGACTGTGTCAGAGTTGTCACTTGTCTATCGCTACACAACATTGACTGTGTCACAGTTGTCACTTGTCTATCGCTACACAACATTGACTGTGTCACAGTTGTCACTTGTCTATCACTACACAACATTGACTGTGTCAGATTTGTCACTTGTCTATCGCTACACAACATTGACTGTGTCAGAGTTGTCACTTGTCTATCACTACACAACATTGACTGTGTCAGAGTTGTCACTTGTCTATCGCTACACAACATTGACTGTGTCAGTGTTGTCACTTGTCTATCGCTACACAACATTGACTGTGTCAGAGTTGTCACTTGTCTATCGCTACACAACATTGACTGTGTCAGAGTTGTCACTTGTCTATCGCTACATAACATTGACTGTGTCAGAGTTGTCACTTGTCTATCGCTACACAACATTGACTGTGTCAGAGTTGTCACTTGTCTATCGCTACACAACATTGACTGTGTCAGTGTTGTCACTTGTCTATCGCTACACAACATTGACTGTGTCAGAGTTGTCACTTGTCTATCGCTACACAACATTGACTGTGTCAGAGTTGTCACTTGTCTATCGCTACATAACATTGACTGTGTCAGAGTTGTCACTTGTCTATCTCTACACAACATTAACTGTGTCAGAGTTGTCACTTGTCTATCGCTACACAACATTGACTGTGTCAGTGTTGTCACTTGTCTATCGCTACACAACATTGACTGTGTCAGAGTTGTCACTTGTCTATCGCTACACAACATTAACTGTGTCAGAGTTGTCACTTGTCTATCGCTACACAACATTGACTGTGTCAGTGTTGTCACTTGTCTATCGCTACACAACATTGACTGTGTCAGAGTTGTCACTTGTCTATCGCTACACAACATTAACTGTGTCAGAGTTGTCACTTGTCTATCGCTACACAACATTGACTGTGTCAGAGTTGTCACTTGTCTACCGCTACACAACACTGTGTCAGAGTTGCCAATGTTTCTTGCTCCTTTCCTTGCTGTGCGACTCCAGCTGAAGGTTTGTACTCATTTCCTACTGAAGGCTGTAGAGAATCATCATGTGGCAAGTGATCAGATGCTTCCCGTTTCATCTGTTTCTCCTTCATTTGTTAGACTCAGTGACCCATCATGCTGCAACATTACCACTGTTGGATTTTATACACTAAATCCTTTACTTCACAGGTAATCCATGACTACAGTTTCTATTTCTTTAACTTTCCCATTAGTAATCCTCTTTTCTACTTTCCCCCTTTGTTTTCTTATTTTTTTGTATTGTGAAATGTTGTATATCTGAATGCCTTTGCCCGTATTTCTCTGCAACTATCTTTGGTGCCACTTTTTGTATTGATTTGTTTTCTTTTCTACCTTTGCATAATTATTGTGCCACATTAAAGTTATTATACATTCCCATGTCCACATTTCTTCCACGATGTCTCCCGCTCTTTATGTTTTCTTTACTTTGGGGACTAATTACATCATGCAGTAACATAAACTGTGTTAGACTTTCTACACTAAATCCTTCACTTTGGAAGTATTCCTTAACTTTAGCTTCTATTAGTTTAACTTCCACTTTACTAATCTTCTGTTTTACATTACCCCTTTGTGATCCTATTTTTGTGTCGTTAAAGTTTTCATATCAGGATACTTTGTTTGTATTTCTCTTCAAATAACTTTGGAGATGCTTTCTGGTATTGATTACTTTGGCTGTCTCCTTTGCATAAGTATTGCAGTAAAACAGATCTTTTTCTTTCCCATATCCATGTTTATTTTTCATGCCTTTCAAAAATATCTGAGTTTTGTTCTTTACATTTTTTGCACTTTCTTGGTTGGTTCTTTTTCCAAATGTCCCAAAGTTTTTGTCTATATAATGTTTTTCATGGACCAGTTGTATTAATGAACACAAATATGCATTTGAAGGTTTTGACAGTTTTTCTTGTGTATTTTCCTTTTCTCTGATTTCTCTCTTAATGTTTTTGAATTTCTTGCATCTGGAAATTATGGGCATCTTGCATAATAGTAATGACACATCATTTCTTTCTTATCCCAAGCAGTCCAGTCTATCATCTTTATGGCTCTTTTTCTGATCTATCAGTTTTTGTGGGCATCATCCCCCTAAACCTGGCCTAACCCCATTGTTGGAATGTTTTTGTGTCTTGAAGAGTCTACATGGTCAGTTTTTCCAGTCCTGGAACCAGTGCACCTATGAGGATCCTGCACTTTTTAATGTGTCTTTTTCTTTATTTTTTACCCTACCTCAATTCATGATATAAGCTATATAAAATACACTGTATGCATCAGTGTCATACCCAGTAAAGTATAGTTTATTTAAAGAAAAGTTCATTGCTAACCAGTACCCTACCTTTTCCTACATTCCACTACAGCTGGAGACTGAGTACAGGAAAAAGAGTTTGAGGTGATCCACATAAGACATGTTATTTACACCCTTTATTCTTTTAATGAGGAATCTCTGTGGCCACTATGCTTGTTGCAAACGCATGGTCAGGTACATGCTGAAGAGTGCAGTGTACTTGATTATTGGTCTAATGAGGGCTAAGCATAGTGGGACTATGATCTCCTTAGATCTGGATGCCTTGCCATAACTTATAACTTGCCCCACATAGAAGGATTTTTCTTACCACCGTGGACACATCGTGATCAAAGTTCAGGTTACTGTCAACCTGAGTTCTCAAGTCCCTTATCACTGGGTCTGCTCTTAGGAAAGTGTTATTAATGTTGTCATTTGCAGGGGTGGACATCTTTTCAAAGGGTATAAAAATGCATTTTTGCATTGAGTATTAGGCTATGTTTCTGGCACCAGTTACTTGGCACTCAGACCCTCCTCAAGGATATCTACATCTTTGGAGGAATCAGTCATTGCACCCAACTTGCAGTCATCTGCAGATCTGGTCTAACAAAGACTCTCTATATTTGCTATAACTTCAGAGAAGTGTATTCCAAACAGGAGAGGTCCAAGTGCAGAGTCCTCTGGAACACCACTACTAACAGGCCTGTTGGTGGAGGTGGATACCCCCACCCTAACTTCTTGTGTCCTATCCATGAGCCATTTCACTATCCATCAGGTTACATACAGATTTATGTCTAAATTTTTAAGTTTGTCTGTAATACCTAAGTGATGTAGTGTGTTGAATGCCTTTACAAGGTCGAGGTAGGCAGTATGCAGTTTTTTCCCATCATCCGTGGCTCACGTGGCCTTCTCAAAGTAGTCCACTGGGTTTAGTAGGTGTGACCTACCATTGACAAAACCAAACTGGGATGGGTCCAGTGTTTGAAGATTCCATATGTATTTATTAGATCCATAACTTTTTCCATGCCTTTGTATATAAGACTAGTCCAACTTATGGGTCTTGCAGTTCCCTGGGACTGTTGATGGTCCACCTTTATGTAGAGAGATGACTGTTGCAATCCTTTATTCCCTAGGGACAAAACCTGTCTGAAGGCTGTGGCTGAATAGACATTCTAGTGAGCCTGAGGGGTCATTTTTCAAACTATAGAGGAGGCATACCTGGATATTATCAGGGCTCATTGCTGTATTGTTTTTAACTATGAAGAGCTCAGTGAGGACCCATTCTTTAGTAACAGTGGGGAGATAAGTTGTAGAGGGCATTTCTTGGGGAGTAACTAGTCATCTTCGTGTCATATGGACTCTGTCTTCTACTTGTACCTTTTTGCTGTTGTGTAACACTTTTGAGTAAAGTTACTGTTGTCTACTCTTTTATCTTGGATTTTAGTAACTACATTAGCCAATTAAATGTTTCTGTCAAGGCTTTTCTCAGTGCACTATAAGGTTGAAAGGTAGGGCTTCAATTATAACTGAAATGTCATGACATCACAAGAAATTAATGGCATTTATTGCATGCATATTCCTATACACTAGACAGTCTAGTTTCAAATTAGAACTAGCCAGTGCAACTTTATAAATACATAAATAAGTAAACAGACGCACATATTCCATGTGAAATTGTAGTTTCATTTATTTTACAAAATAAACAAGCAAGTAGACACTCTGGTTCCATGTGAAGTCATAGTTTTATTTATTTGACTGTTTCATAACCAGTGGCGGCTGGTGACTTCAAATTAAAGGGGGGCTGCAGGAGACAGCTGAATGGGTAGGGTCAATGGGAAGGGGTGTGGCCAACTAGGAAGGGGAGGAGCTATGCTCAAAACCACAAAAACTAACTTTAATTAAATACACTGCCCTGGGTGCCAAACCGTCATTATGACAGTCCAATCAAAACAAAATGAAGTGTAGAAGAATAAAAATATTTTAATGCATTGGCTGCATGACAGCTTACTTAATATCTAGATGGAAACAAAAAGGTTGTGAGGCATGAAAAAATAAATTACTTTTTAAATATATTACTGGAATGCCAGTCAAAATCAAGTATAAGAAAAACAAGCAGCACTCAACTCAAACCACTTCTCCTTGCACTGCAGTTCTAATTATAATTTATATTCAGCTTTATTAAAGTACCAAGTAATATGCTGAAAGTAGCAATCTCTGTGATGCCCCCACTTGTCAAAATGTTTCTTATCCAAAAAAGACCTGCTGCCTGACAACTATCTACTTGTTTCATGGGGAAAACATGATCAAAGTAAAAAATGAAAAGCAAACAAGAAACAAGCTCAAGATACATTGCTTAAAGGATTACTGTACAGGTTATGGACCACACATGATAGACTGGCATTCTGTTTAGTTTACGGGTAAAGCCTGCAGAGATGACTGGAAGTCTCAAACAAGTGTAATGAGCTTCTTAAAATAATGTAACCCTGTCCTTTATTACAAATACTGTCAGATGCATTTCAATACCCAAGGCTTATACATTATCTAGTTATGTAAGTGTTCTCTGCATGGCAACAACAGAAAGGCTTTTGATGTTGGCAATTCTTTAACAGTATACTTAATAAAGCTTACTTGCATCTTACGATCTCAGACAAGCTTACCTGATGGTCGTTAAAGCATTGCTACTTAAACACAGAGCAACAGGCACTTTGAGTAATAAACATAAATCAACAGTACAAAAATATGACAGAAACCAGACCATTCTGCAAAATTAAGGACAGATGAAAAGCCACTGTAGTACTTGTGTCTACCTTGGATGGGGGGATACTCTGTACATTTGCACTGCATAACTGCTCCTTGCCTTGCTTGGACACATCCAGAGTCACTACATGGGAGAGTGGGGTGCAACAAGTATGTCACAATTTGAAATGTCTCTGGCTGACTGTGATGGCTCTGACACCTTTGTCATACCTCTCAACCTCAGAGCATGAAATCTGGACAAAGCCATACACAGAAGTGGGACAAAGGCCCAAAAATAAGGACAATTTTTAAATAGTGCTCTTATAAACTTAGAAAGATAACAGAATAGTAGGTCTTGCATTAGTATGAATTTTCTGAAGGGTATGAAATCTAAAACTCAGATATCTGTTATTATTTTCTAACTTCAGCCTTTAATAATTTGCCACTAATTTGCCAAAAAAAAACACCATTTTATGAAAAATGGGCCAAAAATGTGATGCAAAAATATAAAATAGTCACACAATACAGCTGGGAACCTGTCAAAGAAGGAACACTTTTTTAATATTAGTACTGCTAACTTGAGCAGCTGACAAAATAAAAGAATCTACATGCATTACTGAAATAAAAGTAATCTATAACTCTTTTACAGTTATTTCTTAATTGTAAACCCTCCATGTTTTCTTCCAAAATTGCTATTTTGTGGAGGGATTATTAGAGGAAGAACAACATTTTGAGCCAAAATCGGGGACAGTTGAGAGGTTTGGCTATGCCTAATTCTATAAAGCAATTTATTTGCATGTACCTCTCAACCTGTTAATGCAATAAATCTGGACAAGGCCAAATATATTGTGGGAACAAATAAACAGTACTAAAAATTGCTCTTGTATAAACTGAGACAGTTGATAGAATAACAGGTCTTACTTTAGCATGCATTTTTCTGAAGGTTATGAAGTCTGAAACTCAGTGTCTGTCATTATTTAGTGACTTAATTCCTAAATGATTTGCCAGTAAACCACAAATTTTACGAGGAGCAAACCAAAAATAAGAAGCAAAAATCTATTCATTCTGTGAAAATATGGACAGTTGGGAGGTATAGTTCAACTGGGGCTGTCTTTGAGTTTGCCGCCCTTCCCCCTCACAAAATCATGGTCGAATGGAGCCTCCCCCCCTGCAGCCATTCCAATGATCCATTACTTCGCTATTTCACTCCATTTACCATAAACACTAATGTGCATAATGCTTTACGTCTGTTATGATTTGGACTTCATTTGAAGGTTTAATTTTGCATTTTACAGCACAAGCACTTAGACATCTGCTAAACAAAGCAATGCAGTCTCACAATGAAAACAGACTTAGCATTAAAACTTCTCTGCCCTTGAAACCCACATTCAAAAAAAATACATTTTGCCAGTGGCAGATAAAGATTAACTTTAGGCTGTTTTCAACTCATAGGCCCCTTGCACATGAAACATACATGTGCTCTTTGATACACCTTCCTGATTGTTGTTGTTTTTCTTTCGGCTTTTCCCGGTTAGGGGTTGCCACAGTGGAACTCCGGTCCGCTAATGATTGGCAGTAGATTTTTTACTGGTGTGGAGGTGCCAGCTCGATGCCCAACCTTCAACGAAGGTATGCCCATTCTACGCATGTCTTTTGAATGCCACTCAACCGCAGGGAGGACATGCAGACTCCACATAGAAGGCGTTCCAGCTGAGAATCGAATGGGAAAACCCTCTTGCTGTGAGGCAACAACGCTACCACTGCACAACCACAGCCTCCTGATTGTACTAAATTATATTCCTTGTACAATACAGTACAGTTGTTAGAGGGCGTTTTACATTTATCGTTTTGAACATTTTTCCAGTAAACAATGAAACAAAACGCATTCACCAATAATGACAAAACTGCCCAATTCAGAACATTTTTCCAGTAAACAATGAAACAAAATGCATGCACCAATAATGACAAAACTGCCCAGTTCAGAACATTTCCATCATAAAAGTCTACTCAAGCGTCTACAGTCCACCATTATCAGTAAATATGCACAATCTGTAAAGAAGTAAAAGTCATCTAAATAATTCCACATTAAAGAAATCTGTAACTAATGAAGAGGTTGCTGCTAGCAAACACCTTTATATTTCATGGTTTCATCAAAAAATAAAGTGTCTGTTGCCCCTGAGGAATAAACTGCCTATATTATATTAAAAAAAATGATAAGCTAGTAATATTGCAATAGGAAATGGATGGCAAACTGATAACAGGTTCATAGTTAGTATCTTCGCCTAAGAGGACATTCTCAGTATGGTAGCATCCACCCCTTGTGGGAGTAGAACACACAAAGCCTTCTGCATCAAAAGCAAGTACACAACCTGTTGTGCTATTAACAATGCAAGCAGACTTAGCATAAGCAGCACTAAACTTCTCTTCCCCTGCAGCTCTCAGCTTCTTGTAAAATCTGTTCAATACTCAACTGCATGTCAACTTCGCAGCACAAGAAATCTGGAAAAAGACAAAATTTATTGGGGGGGGGGTCAAAAGCCCAAAAACCAGGAAACATTAAACATTGCTTGTATAATCTTGGAAAGTTGCTAGAATAAAATGTGTTACTACCATGCATTTTACTGCCAAGGTCCCTGTGCAAAACAGTCAGAGCAACATACCACTACACCAAATCAGCTGCTTTGTGAAAGAGAGGAAGACTGAAACTTAAATGGCTATCATTTAGTGAATTCAGTTCTCACCATAGCTATCAACCTCTTAGCACAAAACACCTGGATAAACCAGTAATGAGGGAATTTAGCCCTTAAACATATTTAGTGAATTCAGTTCTTGCCATAGCTGTCAACCTTAGCACAAAAGAACTGGACAAAGCCAATAATGTGGGAATACAGTCCCAAAAATAGGGACAAATTTCAAATATTAATCTTATAAACTTAGAAAATTGCTAGAATAAAAGATTTTGTGTTACTATGTATTTTCTGAAGAATATGAAGTCTGAAATTCAAATGCCTGTCAGTTTTACTTATTTAACATTTGTTAACCAGGAAAGTCTGACGGAACAAAAACATTTTTAGCAGAGGCCCAGGGAGAAATACTGCAGACACATGTCTTTGTAAAATGGCAGGACACCAGAGCAAACCCACACAAACACAGGGAGGAGATGCAGACTCCACCCTAGCCAAGGATCAAACCAGGGAACCTATAGTTGTGAAGCAACAATGCTACCATCAAATATTTAAGGAATTAAACATTCAGAAACCTGAAGTCTGAAATTCAAATGCCTGTCAATTTTATTTAACATTTGTTAACCAGGACAGTCTGACTTGGAACAAAAAAACAATTTTCAGCAGAGGCCCAGGAAGAAATAATGCAGACACATGTCTTTGTAACATGGGAGGACACAAAAGCAAAACCACACAAACACAGGGAGAAGATGCAGACCCCACACAGAAGGAACCCCAGCCAAGAATCAAACCTGAGAACCTGTAGCTGTGAGACAACAATGCTACCACTGCACTATCAAATATCTAAGCATTGAAATATTTAGAAACCACAGATATTATGAGGAATAGAACAGATCAAATATGAGGCAAAAATCTGCAAATTTTTTGCAAATGGTGGTGGGTAGGGAATTCAGGCCCTTACTACCTGCATACAAGGTACAGGGTTCAAGCCTGAGGTATTCCTTACCAGACAACCATGAGTTTGCTCTAGCCACCAGTATATAGCAACTGGGGCATTTCACACACACACACACACACACACACACACACACACACACACACACACACACACACAGAGCTTGATGAGCCGAATCCACCCTTTGCTTAGATAACTGCTCACCTTGCTGCCGATATCTAAAAAGTCCCTTTGCTGCCGCCGAGCAACCCTAGATGTCCAAATCCTCCTTGCGATTGGTCCAGTGCACCTCGATAGCTGCTACATGCATCTTGATTGGTCCAGCCTGCTGCTGTCCAGAGTGCCTCCATTCTGTGATGTCACCACCGCACAGACTGCTGGGCATCTTGGGGCTGAGATGCCTTTCCTCCTATCTAGACTGCTGAGAAAGCAGTCTGAGAGTGCTCCTGTGCATCTAGAGCATACGCAGACTTCTGGGAATTACGGTGCTTGCTTTTGTGGTTCATAGTTTTATTTTTATTTGTTTTCTAGGTGGGAGGACTGCAGTCCTGCAGTCCTATAGCATGAGCCACCCCTATTCATAACTCTCATATGTATGTATAGATAGATAGACATTTTGATTTAATGTAACAGGTTTGCAGAGAAACAGTGTAAATTGCAAGTAAAAGCAAGTGTGATATTTTGTTGCAAACAGACAATTTTGCTGATGAATCACGACAATGCAGGACATCTATAGTACACACTCATTAGTTTAAAGAACACTACTTGCACATAAAGCTAAAAAAATAAATAAAATTGGAGAGACCCTTCTATACTTAACAAAGCCACACTATTAAACAGCTTATTTATATTTATACATTTTACATATGTATATACATACAAATATTTCAGGGGTGAGCAATAATACCCTTCTTGCCTGCAAAGCTGTAATTATAGTTTGACCTCATTTACATTTCTTATATCTTTTCAACTGCCATCTTGCTTGAATTCCACTTATGCAGTTTGCCAAGCTGTCTGACATTCTTTCAGAAAGTAGTATACTTCTTTATTCCATTTCCAAGTTTCTGTTTGTGTCTTCCTCCATGGAGCTCAAGCTGTGACTGAAAAGGGTCTGCCACCCACTTACATGGTTATCAAGCTGAAATTAATAAGTAAATAAATAAATAAACAAACAGTTGAATAAAGGAATAAGGGGAATACATTAAATGATTTCAAACAGTGTAATTCATGATACATTGGAAAGTAGAGCATACATCTATTTGTTGTTTTCATTACTTACTAAAATAAACAATTAAATGTTTGTTTTACAGGTACCTTGTTATGTATATAATCAGTACTCTTCCAGGACATAAAACACAGTAAGGGTGTATTCAGAAAGGAAAAATAGCACAGTGTGTAAAGCTAAATTATACAGTGAGTGTTGACAAGCAGGACATATGCAATTCAGAGGTATCTGTAGCACAGTCATGGTAATATGAAAACTGGTATGGTCAGTAGTATATATTAATGACCACATTATGACATTCAAATGAGAAGGGTTATAGCAATACAGTCATCAATAAACTGATGTTTTTGTCTGCATATATATTCTATATGCAGCATACACATTTGTGAGATACTTGATAATTGTATATTAGGTTGATAAGTTCATAGGTATGTACTACTCATGCAGTTTAAAAGACCATTGATAAACATAGCCAGCTAAGCCTGAGCACTGTTGAATGAGCTAAACTCCATGGTCAAGAAGCACCATGGTATATACCACAAAGAGGATTTATGATTTTTATGCTATTCATTCAGAATATTACTGATTACAGATTATGTGTAGTATTGCTTGACATGCATAGGAAGTTTATTCAGTAAGTACAGGATTCCTTGGGATAGAAATCTGTTGTGTCAGCCATGTTCTATTTCTGTGCCTTTAAAAGATTACAATATTTGTTGTGGTTGCATAGCTGTAAGAGGCCAAGCAGGGTAGAATGGACCATGTACCCTACTGATGGACAGCACTGTGTCTGCTGAAGAATGGCATACAGAGCAAGAACTGCACATATCAAAAATGGCATTTGAACCCTTGATATAAGTATCACCATGAATAGTAGGCAACAGTAAGGATTGTGGAAGGGTGTACAGCTCAGCAAACCATGTGGCCTCAGTGTAAATATCGTAATCTGGCCTTTAACACAAATTTTGCATGTTATATCTTAGGTACCAGAATACATCACAGGTAATGTCAGCATGTTCCAGAAGGTAATATACAAGACAGGTATTTCCATTCACATGAAAGAACACCAGCAAGGTACCAGGCAATCAAACATGCAGGAAGCTCCAGCGTTGGACTTCATCTTCCTAATTTCTAGACAGTACCTCAATAATATGGCTATGTCCTTGTACTAACTAGACTTACTCTGTTTTCTTTTTTCTTTACTTTTCTTCTTCCCTATTTTTTCTCTCTACACCCCTTTCAGCTTTTCTTTACCTCTCATTAGACTTTAGCATTCCTCTTATAAAATGTATGTTTTGATTCTTTGTATTGTAATGATTATTGTGATAGGCACATCACGTAGGTTGTAGTTTATGTATTTTTTCGTTTTAAGATTGTAATTTGCAATTTCCTGAAAAAAAAATACTATTTGTTTACTGTTAGCTTTATATTTGTTATTACTTCTATTGTAACACTTTCTTAAACCATGTAATAATCACTGGAGCTTTTCTCGCCAGGCCTCTACTGAAAATGGACATATATCCAGATAGACTAGCCCGGTCAACAAATGTAAAATAATAAATAAATAAACAAAAGGTGTTGTTGGAAGGTGCAATGTGTGTCTTACAGGTAACACACAGGGTCTGCAAATAAGCGATAATGTTAGGCAAGTTAGAGGAGTTTATTTTTCAGCTATCTTTCATAAGCATTGGACTTCATCTTTTTAATTTCTTGATGCTCTCCCATGATGACCTTGCCCACTGCACATGAGAAATTTCCACTATGCTAAATGAGCATGGAATTTAACTGAGCATAGGGTATATGTTTGGGATCCAAGCTTCATCACTCCACTGTTTTCTTCAAAACAGCCCTCACCTTTGCTGGGCAAGCATGGTACCCTTCTCAAGGCAGAAAACTGTTCCTTCTTAAGTGCCAGTCTGACACTGTGTGAGTGGGCTTCAGTGTTGTTTGGTGGTGTTGTAGGCATTGTACTACAGTACATTCTGTGGCCCGTGAGGCTGGAGCCAGCAAGTAGTTCTTCATCTCCTGATCAGTCATATGTTGCTGCTATTTATCCTTAGACTATTCTTATTTTAACCATATAAATGCTCCACATAGGGCTGATAAACAACAGGCTAAGAAAAATAATCTGTTGTATTACTGATGACATATATTTTGGAGTTTATCCCATAAGGTTTGCACTGCCTCCCCATGGCTTTGTGCAGCCAGCTGATAGCTTGCCAGGTGTAATGCTGCCTTCAAGGTATTTATTATCTATTATTCTCATATATCCATTGATACTGTGAATTAATTTGTACTCACACTGGTACTGGTGCTGTGTCCAGTGCCACTCTCTTGAATTGAGCCCACTGTGAAAGCAATATAGTGTAAAATGTCCAATTATTCTTCAACTCAGCCTTTTTGCTGATTGCTTCCGGCCTGAACTATACATATGCTGTCCAATTTTGAGTTGGGAGTACCTTGTTTGCCTTCTGTTTGTATATCCAGGAAGAACTTTAACTCTGTAATGGCAAATTAATGTCTACATGTAATTACTCTTGGCCACCTGCTGCTGAGCTTTTCCTCCTAAGTACCTCTCCCGACCAAATTTATATGGATATGGCAACAGTTATCCTGAAAAAAAATGCAGTGCAGTCTGAGAGCATGCCAACACACAAGTAAAATTATCATCTCTAAAACTTTAGATGATTAAAAGCAAGAATACTCTTGTTACTTGACAGGTTCACAGGTGGTTACTAGGCTACTGACCCAAAGGTCTTTAAAAGCCTACCCATGTGTACCCAATATAATGCTAGAGAAACCCAATATAAAAGATCTAGCCTAAACTCAAGATCTTAGTTAGCAATGACTACCCATATCTAGGAGGGTCATAGGTGAACTCCCCGGCAAGGAATTTAAATGTTCCCATCCAGTCATCCAGGCTATACTTAAACAGGGTCATAGAGTGGCTCTGTTTGATGTGAATTGGTAGCCTATTCCAGAGGAGTGGCAACCTCTTAGAGACATAGCTGTCTGTCCAGCAGGTCTGAATTATGTTGTAGGCCAGGTTACGCTCTCTGGAGCACACCCTTATCCCATCTGACTTGTAGGCCAGGTTACGCTCTCTGGAGCAGACCCTTATCCCATCTGACTTTTAGGCCAGGTTAAGCTCTCTGGAGAAGACCCTTAGCCCATCTGACTTGTAGGCCAGATTACGCTCTCTGGAGCAGACCCTTATCCCATCTGACTTGTAGGCCAGGTTAAGCTCTCTGGAGAAGACCCTTAGCCCATCTGACTTGTAGGCCAGGTTACGCTCTCTGGAGCAGACCCTTATCCCATCTGACTTGCAGATGTGCAGCACTGCCATTGGGTTTGGATATGGGATTTCTCTGTAGGCCAAGTGCACAAGTCTCCTCTAAGTAGTCTGTACTCTGCTGAGTAGCTGGAGACCCTGAATTTTCTTTTTTAAAAATCTCTGAGGTCTCTCAAGTTGCTGCAGGTGCCTGGTAAGGTACATACCAATGGGAGGATTGTACTCAATTATTGGCTTGATGAGAGTCGAGTACAGGGGAGTTATGACTTCTTTCCCTCTTGAGGCAATACCTTTGCTAATGAGGTGAGCAACATAGACTGCCTTCCTTACCACAGTAGACAAATGGCAGTCAAAGTTTAGGATACAGTCAACTTGCATTCCCATTTTTCTCACTACTGAGTTATTATGTAGGGTATTATTATTTATATGATAGTATGCATGGATATCGTTTTTACTGAAGGGGATGATAATGCACTTTTAGCATTGAGTTGAGTCCATGGCTTTGCCACCAATCATTGGTTTGTGTAAGTCCCTCTTGAATTATATTGACATTGTTTGGGGATTCAGTGACTGCACTGAATTTGTAGTCATCAGCAAACTTAGTCAGCCACAGCTACCCTGTTTTAGCCTGAACTTCTGAAAAGTACATTCCAAACAATACGGGGCTCAGCACTGACCCCTGTGGAAACTCACTGTTGACAGGTCTGCTGGTTGAGGTAAAGTCCCCTACTTTGACTGAGTGTGAT
This sequence comes from Protopterus annectens, assembly GCF_019279795.1. NCBI lineage: Eukaryota > Metazoa > Chordata > Ceratodontiformes > Protopteridae > Protopterus > Protopterus annectens. The sequence goes on from NC_056735.1 coordinate 1,122,210,551, forward strand.
CTGTCAGTAAGCCAGTTAGAAACCCACCTGATAACATAAGGGTTGAGAATGAATTAGGAGAGTTTATCAATGATGCCAGAATGTGGACTGTGTTGAAGGCCTTTGCTAAGTAAAGGTAGGCTGAATGCACAGATTGCCTTCATTTATGGCTCTGGTGATGTTTTTGAAGAAGTCTACCAGGTTTAACAAGCATGACCTGTCTTTAGTAAATCCAAAATTTGTCATATGAAAGGCCTGGAGATCACCTATGTCCTTATTTATGGTACCCATGATGCTGCATTCCATGGCCTTACAGATAAGGCTGGTTAAGCTTATTGGTCTGTATGTTCTGTAGTTTGAGTCACACTTTTAATACTTTTGTCAAGTGGCATATGACAAATGGAAAAAAAATGTTACTTGTAAAACTAGCAATAAAGGGTCAGTGACACGAATGCTGTTAGGAACAGCTATACTGTCATCTAAGTCAAAATACATCCTGCATGCCACTGTATGAGAGTGTGCATGTGTATATATATATATATATATATATATATATATATATATATATATATATATGTGTGTGTGTGTGTGTGTGTGTGTGTATCCACCTGCACACCACACAAATAAGGGTGTGCATACGTCTGTATACATAAACAGAGACACACAAATTCAGAGATAGATTTATATAGGTGTATGTGTGTGTGTGTGTGTGTGTGTGTGTGTGTGTGTGTGTGTGTGTGTGTGTATATATATATATATATATATATATATATATGTATATATTTATATATATATATATATATATATATATATATGTGTGTGTGTGTGTGTGTATATATATATATATATATATATATATATATATATATATATATATATATATATAATTTGTGTCTGTGTGTAGACAAATATATGTGGCTCTATAAAGATATACAGCAAATACATTTTAAACCACCAAAGCAATACATACGATAAACACATAATGACACATGTATTTATTTATTTAAATTAAAACAGTGTAAGAAACTTCTCTGTGTGGAAGATTTTCAATGTGTGTGTGTGTGTGTATATATATATATATATATATATATATATATATATATATATATATATATATATATATATATATATATATATGTAGTTAATCACTGTATATTAATAAGATTAGACAATCACTGTATATTCCATCTTGATAAGGGAGTAAGTGGTCTTATCACTACAGCCATCTGAGTCACAAAAGAGGCAAAGTTTGAGAAACGTTATGAGAATTCCAGTATTAACAGTGAAGTACTCAACTAAAACAATTATGTGCACTACATAGAAAGCTTTAATAAAATACATACATTATCACATATCCAGCATATACAAATTTGACAGACATTCAAGAATACCTTGAATTGCAAGCCGGTCAGTAAGACATAACAAGGCTGTGGTTTTAAAACCACATGAATATAAACTTAGATTACATATTGCATACATACTTATGCACACAGGTAGGAAAATATAGGTAAATATAGACACTACATTTGCCTCAACTTTCAAAAGGTAACCAGTGTAACTACTGCAGTCAGATGTTCAGGAAACAAGTGAAAGATCCAAATATTGTTCCACAAAGCAGGAAACAAAAAGAAAATAAATTCATTCGGATGGAATCAGTATTATGCAGACAGTTACTGTGTGATTCCTGAATGGTGTCAGCTAATGGGAAAATACTTTTAGATTCAAGTTCAGCATTGTCTGACATGTTTTTTTATTGAAACATTACAAGATTTTATTCTTGTAGAATCTTAGGACATTTGCATCTCAGTGGGTTTGATTCCAAGATGCAACTGTCCAAAGCAATGCTGTCCTGTGAAATGAGGGAAACTGTCTTATAAATGTATGTCTGCATGAGTGCATGCAGTAATAAGCAACACTACTGCTGACCACATGAAAAATAATTACCAATGGAGGGAAAAAGCAAGTAGCAACAAGCATGCCTAGGCTGAGATAATTATTCCACTAAGTTTTACCAAAAACAAGCACATACTAAAGATGTAATTTCAGTGTTGCAAAGGCTGCAGATCTGACTCTGACTGGCTAGCATCTCTGGCAGAGGCTAAATCAGTCACTCAGCTAATCTAATAACCTATGGGTGGGGGAAGGAAAATACAAGGAACAAACTGTTAGCACATAACCATCCTCCACTGATGTTTGTAAAATCTGACCTGCAGTATGCTAATAAGCAACTCTGAAAATCCTGCCTCTGTGTGAACATGTGACTTACACTGCACTAAAATGTAAACAAAGTGCTCTAGCAAGCAACTGATTTTAGAAATGAGATAGTGTCCCTTTAACAGATATGACCTCCCCTTGACAAAGCCAAACTGTGTGGGGTCAAGTGTTTGGAGGTTGCCAATGTCCCTGTTAATGAGGTCCATGATAATCCATTCCATGGCCTTGCAGATCAGGCTAGTTAGGCTGATGGGTCTATAATTTCCTGGATCGGTGGACACTCCACCTTTGTGTAAAGGGATGACAGTGGCTGTCTTCCACTCAGCTGGAACAAAGCCATTACTCAGGCTTTGGTTGAATAGGGTGCCTAATGGTGCTGCAAGTTCATGCCTGAGTTCATGTAGGATGCAGCCTGGGATGTTATCAGGTCCCATGGAGGCTGTATTTTTTGCCTTTGAGAGGGCAGTGATGACCTATTCCCTAGAGATAAGGGGTGGGGGGCAGGTACTGGGGATGTCCTGATTTACTGATGGGGGGACAGAGGGGAGAAGTTTTTGCTGAATCTATCAGCCAGTAGATTGGCTATATCTACAGCATTTGTGTATATGGTGTCCTTGACCACCAGTTCTGAACAGATCTGGGTGCTTCCTTTGAGACTGCGGACATATGTGAAGAAGGCCTTATGACTGTCTCTAGTAGATGTGGCCAATTTGGACTCAATGTTGACTTTAGAGGATTTTACTAGTGCTCTTATTTGCTTGTTCAGACTAAGGAGAGATTGCTTCCAATTGGGCACCTGCTCCTTCTTGGCTCTGCACAGCATTTTTTTTCTTTTTGTTATATAGTTTATTTATTGCAGATGTCCAACAGACAGGTTTACTCTTCCTTGCAGAGGATGATTTTGTTGTGTCAGGTATTCCTGATTCCAAGCATCTATATAAATGCTCATATAGTACGTCGGTGTAGATTTGGACTTTGGTGCCAGTTCCTACAGTGGGGGAGGGGGCTATGAAGCTGTTTATACCATCCCTCAGGAGGTTGTAATCAGCTTTGAAGCATCACAGATTGGTGGCTACAATCTATACTATAGTGTGCTTCTGTTTTAAACTGGGTAGTCTTAAAAGTAAGGAAGAAACTTGTTAGGAGTTTGTAGTGTTAAAAGTAAAAATAACTGAATAGAGCAAATAATTGTATCAATGTTTTGTATGTCACATATGAAGTTACTAATTTTCTCCTTTTTTTTCTCTCACCCCAACCCTTTTCTCTCTCTTTTTTATGGGGGTTATTTTTTTTTATATGTTTACTTTTTTATTTTTTGTTTTCCCACAGCACAGTGGGATAGGACTGTCCCACAGGATCGGCCTGCCCCCACTCCACAGGCTACAGCTCTGCTGCCCAGCACATCTGGTAAAGTACCTGGTGGCACCCCCTCTGGCTCCCCAGCACTATCCAGCCCCTCGGGTAGTTCTGCCCCAGAGGATAGGCCTGTAGCTCCCTCCAGGAGCAGTGGTGGAGGGGGTGAGTTTATCACTCATGACGAACTGCCAGGGATGGTGCACAGGACTGTGCGATGTACTGTTTGTGCATGCCTATGCTGGATGGAGTGACTGCTCTTCATCCTAATGCAGCGTACCTGTTGGAAGTGTAGACTTTGGGCACTGCAGCCAGCAGTGCAGTGAAGTGACAGTGATGACAGTCCACCGGGTGAGGACTAGATTCTCATTGTCAGCTGCCTCGATTTACAAGGGACCAAGATTTCCCATCCATCTCCCCATCCATGGTGTTCACCCACCTCATGTGTCCTTTACCGTTCCTGTCTCTTGTCTTGTCTGTCTTGCCTGTCTGCAATTGCTTCCTCATCTGCCCAACTTACCTCACTCAGACATTACTACAGCCTTTCTTCAACATTCCTTTCTCTCTCTCTAAAAAAATGGGCACCTGTCCCATAAACAAAATCATCCCATACATAGCTCTCCAGTTTGCACACCTGTGTTCATAACACAAAAAGTACAACTCTGTATGGCTCTGTAGCTCTAGTCCACATCCAACTAACTGTATGTAAAACCCCCTTCCATATCATTGATAACTACAGATCCCCCATCATGAACCACTAGGACCATTCTGCCTACTTGGACCTAAGTGGGTCACTCACTAGACAGCCAAACACCTTGGTCATGTGTGATTTTAACTATCCGTCCATCGATTTGGAGTCATATATGTGCACAAACATACTCACCCTAAGGTCCCTTGACTTTATTAATACACATGCTGTGTAACAGATAGTCTGCACCCCACAAGGGGCTTGAATGTCTTAGACTTAGTACTGACCAACATAATGGTTCTTTGCACTAACCCCTGTGTGCTGGCCCCCTGTTCAGGTCAGATCACAATTCAGTCTCATTCATATTCACAATCATACCCGACACGCCTTCAAGAGCAGAAAGGATGAAACATTTCTCCAAAGCAAACTATAGGCACCTAACCAATGCCATAAAGAGTTGCAAATCCCCTGCTGCCACTGTCACCAATGACTGCTCTACAGAGGTGTACACAAATGGCCTGTATAAACTGCTACACAAATGTATGGAGTTGGCTCAACATGAATGGATCAAAACAAGTTCCTCGCAGAAAACAATCCACCCTGATGGGCATCAAGCATACATAGGGTATACAACAAGTAGAAGAAAGCAATCTCTAAGAACGAGATAAAACTGACTCAGTAGAGGAAGGCCACCCTCCACGGTTTGAACAAGGGAATTAGCTTTTTGAAAAGTCCTCTAAAGCCACATACAAACCTAAAGTAGCATTCCTAGCTAAAGACAGTCTGGAGACATTCTTTAACTACATCAGACATCTAATAGTGAAGGCCCAGCTTTATGTCCAACTAGTAGTTGACAGTACCACTCATACTGACTCTGAGGACATCACCAACCTGCTACTAGACAGTTTGGTGCAAACTTCACTCCCCCCCATCCCCACCAGACATTCCCAAAATATACCTGTCACCAGTCCTCTACCTAATAAGTTATGAACCTAAGGTGATGTCTGCCTGGGCTCCAGGCTAGTGTCTGATCCTGGCCTGGTGGGATAGTTGTACATGCAATAATCTGATACAGCTGATTACATCAGCATTGTCTGTTGAGCAGATGGTGATAACACTGTGCCGCATGCTGGTGTAAAAGCATCTCTGTAATGTCAGGTAACATTTGTCAGACACACACAGTTGACTGCAGTGCAAACAGATCCTCTACCTATTTAAGTACACACACTACAGAACACAGTACTATATGCAAGTGCCACTGCACATGTCTGACTTTTACATGCCTGCAGGTCAACTTATAGTAGGTGACATCAGCAGGCTATGTGGGAAACAAGAGGTTGGGAGGGCTGCATGAAATTGATGTAGAGGCTTCTGCAAGTATGAAAAGACTACCAAGCCATGCCATTGGAGAAGTAACTGTAAGACCACACATCTACTCTGCTAAGTAGAAACACACACACACACACACACACACACACACACACACACACACACACACACACACACACACACACACACACATGCACACATGCACACACATGCCCAGTTGACTGTAGTGAGAACAGAATCCCTACCTAAGTATACAGACTATAGAACAAAGTACTTTATGCAAGCACCACAACACAAGTCTGACTTTTACATGGCATCAGGTGAACTTGTGGTAGATGACAACAGCAGGCCATGTGGGGGAAAACAGGTTTTGAGGCCTATATTGGCACATAGATTCATAGGTTTATATGAGGCCAGCAGCCTAACTGTATAGTCTGTCCCAGGTGTGTAAAAGCAAAGCCCAGCTGTGTAAAAACACAAGTACCCTTATTGAGCACAGTTGGATGTTTGAGTTTAGCAGAATAAGGTTGTCAGCATGATAATGTGGTTGATATATATGTGTAAAAAATTCTGAGCCCCCAGGGTTGTATTGCTTGGGGGAAGTGGACAACGCATGTATGTACTGTGAATATATGACATACAGTATACTCAGAATGTGCCCTGAAAAGACTGATCATATGTGCAGAAGATTAGCTGAATTTGGACTGTCACCTCCAGAGAGAGAGGTGACAACAATGTAATCATATTGTATAGCCAACTGGACCAAATCATGTGTGTCAAGTAGACATGTGCGACATGGAGAGCTATGTATGAGACAATGTTTTGTTTTCGAGGACAGGTGCCCTATTTTTTGTGAAGAGAGAGAGAGGAATGTTGGGGAAGGGACTCGGGTATTTCTGAGACAGATAAGTTGGCAAGGTGAGGAAGCAATTGCTGACAGGACATACCAGACAAGAGACAGGGACTGTGAAGAACAGAAGAGGTGGGTGAACCCCATGGATGGGGTAAGGGTGTGGACCCTACAAACCCATGGATGTCAACCTGGATGACAGTGAGAATTGAGTCCTCACCCACTGGGCTGTCATCACTGTCACCCCACTGTGCCAATGGCTGTAGTGACTGACATCTGTGTCTCCTTGTGTTATTCAGTACAATGATGGAGAGCAGTGTCTTCATCTGGCATAGGCGTGTGCCCACAGTGCAGCACACAGTCCTATGCACCATCCCCAGCAGTTCTTCTCTGGTGATAAAATCACCCCCTATGGCACTGCTCCCAGAGGGAATCACAGTCCTGTACTCTGGAGCAGAAGTACCTGAGGGGGCAGGTAGTGCAGGGGCAGCACAAGCGGTGTTATCAGGTTGCAGCTCAGACATGCTGGACCTTGGTGCCATAGCCAGTGAAGTGGAGGTAGGTGGATCCTGCTGGCCAGGCCTACCCTGCTGTGTTTTGAGGGAAAGAAAAAAAGAGAAAATAAGGGTTGGTGTTAGAGATTGCACAAGTTGTCTTTTTGTTTGTTTAGGCTGAGGAGGGTGGTCTTCCAGTTCTGGTTTATTGCTTTTGTATTTGTAGACAGCAGCTTATTTTGCTTACTATATAACCTAGTAATGACAGATGTGTGCCTGTCCAGGACAAGACAACAGTGTCCAACAGACTGGTGTAAAAGGCTCACTGTAGAGTCCAGCAATAGCTTACACACACACACACACACACACACACACACACACACACACACACACACACACACACACACACACACCAACCCCACATTTGCTTTTGTACTTGTAGACAGCAGCTTCTTTTGCTTACTGCATAACCTAGTAATGACAAATGTGTGTTTGTCCGGGTCAAAATAACAGTGTCCCACAGGCTGGTGTAAAAGGCTCACTGTAGAGTCCAACAATAGCTCACACACACACACACACACACACACACACACACACACACACACACACACACACACACACACACACACAAAACAACTCCCAATTTGACTGCAGTGAGAATAGAACCCCACCTAAGTACACAGACTACAGAACATAGTACCTGCAATCACCAAGGCTCAAGTCCGACTTGGAGAGTGTCAGACAATATTTTATAGATGATGACAACAGTGTCTGTTAAAGGACAATATAACAGTGTCCCATGGGCTGCTGTAAAAGTTTCACTGTAAAATCCAGCAACAACTCATACACACACTCAAACCACAGCCCCATTTGACTGCAGTGGGAATATAACACCTACCTAAGTACATAGACTGCAGAACACAGTACTTAATGCAAGCGCCATGGATGAAGTCCAACTTGGAGTATGTCAGACAACACTTTACAGATGATGACATCAGCAGTGTTTGTTGAGGACAACATAATAGTGTCCCACAGGCTGCTGTAAGAGTCTCACTGTAAAGTCCAGCAACAGCTCACACACAACCACACACACACACACACACACACACACACACACACACACACACACACACACACACACACACACACACACACAGCAATCCCCACCCCCATTTGACTGTAATGAGAATAGAACCCCTAAATATCTAAGGACACACACTACAAAATACAGTACTTAATGTATGTGCTATGACACAAGCCTGATTTTTGTCACGACTGCAGGTGAACCTATAGTAGATGACTTTGGCAGGCCATGTGGGAGACAAGAGGTTGGGAGGCCTGCATGAAATAGATGTGTAGGCTTGTACAAGTCTCAAAAAACTGGCAAGCCATGCCATCGGATAGGTAACTGTGGGATACACACTTCTGCTCTTCTGTGTAGACACACACACACACACACACACACACACACACACACACACACACACAGCTGACTGCAGTGAGACTAGAACCCCATACCTATCTAAGGACACAGGCTACAGAACACAATACTTATCACTCACACCATGACACAAGTCTGATTTTAACATGAATGCAGGTGAACTTATAGTAGATAACATTGACAAGCCATTTGGGAGACAAAAGGTTATGAGGACTGCATAAAATGGATGCGTAGGCTTGTGCAAGTCTCACAAAAACTGGCAAGCCATGCCATGCTATTGGAGAGGTAACTGTGGGATACACACTTCTGTGTAGACACACACACACACATACCCAGTTGATTGCATTGAGAATAGAACGCCTACTTGTCTAAGGACTCAGACTACAGAACACAGTACTTATCACATGTGCCATGCCACACGTCTGATTTTAACAGGACTACGGGTGAATCTATAGTAAATGACACTGACAGGTCATGTGGGAGACAAAAGGTTGGGAGGCCTGCACAGGTACATTGCTTCATATTGTTATCTGAGGCTAGTAGCTTAATAGCACTAGGCTGTTTGTAAGCCTAGCTGTGTAATAAAACAAGTACCCTTATTGAGCATACTTGTCTGAGTTTTGCAGTGCAAGGCTGTGAGCACCACCAAGTGGCCTGTCCATGAGTCAGTACACAACATTATGTATAACACTTTGTATTGTGGTTGATATATGTGAGGGAAAATTAATGAGACCCCAGGGTTGTATAGTTTGTTTGGGGTGGGGGGGGGGAATGGATGTATTGTAAATATATAACATATAGCTATATTGTACCCTTTGTTTGCAATGTTTCCACATGTAGTTTTATGTCATACAAAAGACCTGGACAATAAACAGCAATGCTAAAATATCTTGTATAAAATTTCATAGTGCAACAAGCCTTGCATTTACATGCTGATTGTGATGCCCCTGCACCACCCCAGTAATCAAGGAGCCTCAATCCTCACCACTGGCAATAGTGGAGGATGTACATACTGGGAGAATGACAAGTACACACACAGTAAAGTGCAATTTCCCTTAAGAGCACACAGAGATCACAGTTAGTCTGGGGCTGGTTTCTCCCTCTTTCTCCAGATCCCCAATAAGACTCCCCACTGGCACAGCTATAGGGTTGAGATTTCAGCTGAGTGGCCAAGCCAAAACCTCCAGCACCCTCTCTGTCCAACCAGTGCTTCATGTCCCTGGCCAAGTAGCTGACACACATACACTCTTTGAGGTTTGATTTATATACAAACACACACACACCTGGCAAAGGCTGGCACAGGTTTACTAGCTATGCCCCATTCTGCCCAGACTATAAGGTAGTTTCCACTGCCACCAACCACTCTTATCAACTACTTAAGGCCCCTTGACAAAGGGTGTACAATCCTACTGTGTAATGTTACTATTAATCCAAATGGTAGTTTGACCAAGACTTGCCAGGCTATTTAGGAGTGGCCTGTACAGTGTCACCAAATACATATGCAAGTACTCTCAGAGCTTAAATATGTCTCAGAAATATCAGCCACAAAGATGGGTTTAAATATATTTAATAATATATAATAAAAGAACAAGAAAAATACTCAATAAATCAACACAGTAACTTCAGAGTTCAAAATCACAGGAAGTATTTAAAACAACAATGCAGGACAGTCTCAAATAAATACAGAAAACATCTAAACTACTCTTTACTATATTCCTATCTGAATCTAAAAAGAGTTACTGCCCTAGACACTTATTTACAGCAAGGCAAGTGCAGAAGGTGGTGATGATGACTGGATGTTCTTGCTAGGTCCAAGACAAAATACAAAATGAACAGTCTCTCTCTGAGAGAGTTCTTAAATTAATATCAACTATTACTGCTGGGCTAATTTGGATGACATCACTTTTTTGTCACCTGATTCAGTTCCCAGGCTAAACCCCCTTTTGTCAGAAACAGACTTTAACGTCTCTGTGTGAAATATCCTTCGGATATTTGCAGTTTCTAGAAGATATTAAACAATAAAACATGTACAAAACAATGCAGAAGCTACCCTAGTTCTAGATATCCAGTCTCCTTGCTGCATCAAAACTAATTTTTATAATACAGTCGTAAAACAATTTAATTTCAACTTATTTTCTTGAAGTTTTGCAAGTTAACTCTGTATGTTCCAGTTTCTACTGCTAAAACATTCATTTGCACAGGTATATATTTTATATACATTTCTGTTCTTTTCCAGTAGGGTACACTGTAGACACATCCTTGAAGCTCAGTACTGTACAAACCCTGTTCAACACGCACTTCTCTATATATCATATCAATATTCACAAATGACATAGAATTATTTACAAAATTCCAGATAGCTGGGCTGGCAATATTTCCCTATATCACACTGATTAAGAAAGTGTACACGCATGTGAGTTAGGCCTGCTTACATATAGGGAAGCAATGCACAATGCGAGCCACATTGCTAATGTTTGCTACTATATCCTGATCTCATCTGTACTTCAGGCCAGCTTTTTGCGTTGGCTAAGAGCATTAGTTGAATGTATCCATTTTCTATTTTTGGGTGTCTGCTTTCTAGGAAATCTGTTTTTCCCCTGTTTCTCTATGTTGCTCATAGCAGAAATAAAGATAAGCTTAGCCAAATGTTTTTTTGGGACATGGTGCATCTTGCAAAACTGGAATTAAAAGAAGACAAATAGGAAAATATGTTAAAACTAAAGAACACATATGCAAAATCCATAAAAGCACAGTAAAACATGATAGTACACATCACAAATTTCTACATATGTCAGGATTTGAACCCTCACATCAATACAGCTTCAGAAAACTGGAGGGATGCCTTAGTCCTCTTGGCCACACAAACAGCTTTGCATCAATGAAATGAAAAGTCATTCTTCACAAAACCAACTGTATCAGAATGTACACTGTTATCAAACCATCAGCTGTGATTTGTACATTTATTTTATTTATTTAACATTTGTTTACTGGGAAAGTCCGACTTAGGACAAGCCAATTTTCAGTGGAGGCCTGGAGAGAAATGCTCCAGATGCATGTCTTTGTAATGTGGGAGGAAATCAGAGTACCCAGAGGAAACCCACATGAACACAGGGAGGACATGCAGATTCCACACAGAAGGCATCCCAGCTGAGAATCGAACCGGAGAACTTCTTGCTGTGAGGTGACAACATTAACCACTGCACCACTCAGCCATCCAAATTAATTCTCTTTACTATATTTGGACATAGAACAGTTAGTGATCACACAACCTGTCATAATTATGCTTACAAATGTACAGCTCTGTGTTACTTTTTTGTGTTTCTTGATCATTCATTGGTTATCTAACACATGCAATGTGTAAGTTATTCTATATCATTGGCCTTAACATTTGAGGATATTAACTGGAAATAATATAAATATGCAGTTGCCAACAAATGAAGTCCAGGTTGGATAGCACAAACACACATATACTGTTCTTTTGGGGGTAGCATATCTGAGTTACTGTTATGGCAGGAACAAGGGGGGGGGGCAAAGCTCAGTTAGTATTATGACACAAACAAATATAAAGTCTGAAAATGCAATGTGTATTATCACTTTCTAATTTCTGTCTTAAACGATACAAATCGAACACTATTTACTTGCTTACTGTGCCAAGTTAGGAAATACAAGTTAATAATATTATTAAAAAATACACTCTAGGTTCGGGACTTACTTTGCAAATGCAGCAGTTGACACACCTTTAATTCAGGGCTAAATTTGCCTGATGCAAGCAGTATACAGCCAATATATGGGGAGGCAAAGCCTGTGTGAGTTGCCTGGCATCAATTTTACTGTATGTATGTGAGTAGGAGAAAGGTATTAGGTCCCTAGGTGGTCAGTGAATGTGCTGTGTGTTGTCTCTTAGCGAAAGCAAGGGCATAGTGAACACACCTATGTCTGCCTACAGGGACAGCAGCTGGGGGTTCCTCCTCCAAGTCCTCCTCTGACTGTGGCTGTGGTGACCTAGGCATTTGTGGGGATGTGTGTTCCTTCCCATTACTGATCCTTATGCAGCTTTTTTCACAGGATCAGACTGTGGAGCACAGCACATACTGTGAATATTTGTATACATGTGCATGGATTATACTGCAGAGCTCCACCGGATATATCTAGGCACTGGAACCATGACTTCAGAAGCCCAAACATACATTTTATGATAGGGTCATAGGTTCATAGGTAAGTACTAGGCTATCTGCCCGAGGGCATCTATAAGCCTAGCCAGAATGTGTTGGCTTTCACTGCCGCCCTTAGATTAGTTCCCTGTGCCTCTGTCCAGCAGAGCCATTGGTTCCCTGTGCCTCTGTCCACCAGAGCCACTGCAGTGATCCCCGGGGTAAATTTTCTGTTTCCCATCCACTCATCAAGGTTTCTCTTGAAGAGTCTTAGTGAGGGGCTTTGCCTAATGTAGATTGGAATCCTGTTCCAAAGCATGGGGAGTCTCTGGGATAGGAATCTATCCCTCCAGCATATCCTATTTATCACTGTGGTGAGGTTTAGATCCCTAGAGCATGTGGCTTTTGGGGATTTGTTTTTTTTTTAGGTGGAGCATGTCCACCAATTCTGGGTTGGACATGGCCTTGTATTGTCAGGCAGAGATCATCTCTGAGTAGGTGGTATACAACCCAGTACAGCTGAAGTTTCTTCAGTCGGGCTGCATAGGGTATCTGTTTGAGGCCAGTAATCCTCTTGGTGAGGTACTTCTGTGGGCTTTCCAGCTGTTGCAGGTGTCTTGTAAGGTACATCCCAAATGGGGCATTGTACTCTATGATGGGTCTGATGAGTGATGAGTAGAGGGGCACAATAACCTCTTTTGTTCTAGATGTGAACCCTTTTGTGATTAGGTGGGCCACATAGAAGGATCTTCTAACCACCTTGGTAATATGATTATCAAAGGAGAGATTACTATCTACTTGGGTCCCCTGATCCCTTATTATATTTTCTGTATTTAGGGGACTACCACATATGTGGTAGTTCATGGGTACTTTGTTTTTTCCAAAGGGGATGACTATGCATTTTTTGGTATTTAGCTTGAGGCCATGATTTTGACACCAGGTATCCGTCTCAGTGAGACCCTTCTGGAGGATGTCTGTATCAGCCAGAGAGTCAGTTATGGCCCCCAGTTTGCAGTCATCTGTGAACTTGGTCAGCCATAGTCCTCATGTGCTTGCCTGTACCTCTGAGAAGTATATACCGAACAAGAGGGGTCCCAGGACTGAGCCCTGGGGGACGCCACTTGTAGCCGGTATAGAGTCAGTCCTATAGCCTGCAACTGTTACTGTGTGGGTTCTATCCATAAACCAATTGGCAACCCATCTCATGATGTAGGGGTTTATGCTCAGGCTGGTGAGCTTGTCTACAATACCAGAATGGGGAATGGTATTGAAAGCCTTTGCGAGGTCTAGGCAGCCTGTGTGGACCTCCTTTCCCTTGTCTAAAGTCTTGGTAACTGTCTCAAAGAAGTCCACCAGGTTTAGGAGGAATGATCTGTCCTTAACAAAGCCAAACTGGGTAGGGTCCAATGTTTGGAGGTTCTCAATGTCTCTGTTAATGAGTTCCATGATGATGTGCTGCATAGCCTTGCAGACCAGGCAAGTCAAGCTTATAGGGCAATAGTTCCTGGGGTACATTGTGGCTCCACCTTTGTGTAGAAGGATAACTGTTGCTGTGCACCACTCTATGGGTACGTAGCCTGTAGAGAGGCTGAGTTTGAACAATGTGTTTAGGTGAGGGGTTAGTTAATTTTGGAGCTCATGTAAGACACAGTCTGGGACACCGTCTGGTCCCATTGAAGCTGTTTTGGCTTTGAATAGGGCTGTTTTAACCTGTGTGTCAGTGATTGCTGGAGCTCTACATTCTTCTGGTATGGTTATGGGCCCTTTAGGGGGTGAGAGGGGGGTGAAGTTTGCACTAAACCCGTCTGCCAGAATGTTGGCAATATCAGTTGGTTCAGTGTATTTTGTGCCATTCTGAACTAACTCAGAGCAGATCTGAGAGTTTCCACTTAGGTTCTTGACATAGCTAAAGAATGCTTTGTGGTTATCTTTGGAGTCCTTGGCAATTTTTCTTTCGAAGCTAGCCTTGGATGATTTTATGAGGGATCATAGTTTCTTACTGATACTGATCAGGGATGTCTTTCCTTCTTGGGATGTTACTCTTTTCTGTACTAGTTTCCTCCTTCTATTGTATAGCTTGTTTATGGCAGGGGTCCACCAGACTGGTTTCCTTTTCTTGGAGGAGTGAGTCTTGGTTTTGCTTGAGATAGCACAATCCATGCATTCTTGCAGGTGCTCATATAATGCCTTTGTAAGGGATTCAGCAGCTTGGACAGCATTGTCCTTTAGCATGGGGGCTGTGAACCTTTCCACCTCAGTCTTGAGTAACATGAAGTTTGCTTTTGAAAAGTTTTTCACGGTGGTTTCCTTGATTGGGGGTGGGGGCGGAATGTGGCTATCCAGAGTGATTAGTCTATGGTCTGATCTAACCAGCGAGGGGTTGACCTCCGGTGTGGAACACCGGTCGACCATGTTGGTGATGACCAGATCCAATATGTTGTCACCTCTGGTGGCTGTTCCTAATGAGGGGTGTTGACCAGTTGATCCAGGGTATTCGAGTTTATAAATTCTAGGAAGCATTGGGCAAGGGAGTTAATACTTCAGAACTTCTCCTAGTTAATGTTTGGGTAATTGAAAGCACCCAATATTAGGGTGTTTGGTAGGACCTTCATATTTTCCAGTGTATCCAGAAACACAGAATGGGGATCCTGGTCATGGTGGGTGATCTGTAGCAAGCTAAAATTTGAATTGCAGTTTTGCCCATTGTTAGTTGCACATGGATGATCTCTGAGGCATCGTGCTGCACCACTAACCTGGAGGTGTGTGTATCCTTGATGAATATGGATACACCCCCACTTTTTGTGTTTCGGTCTGGGTTCTGTGGCCGAAAAGTATGGTATGAGTTATAGCGTGGTAGTGCTGGGTTGCTCTCTAGAGTCTTAAACCAGGTTTCTGTTACTGCACAGATATCAATGTTCTCCATACTGAGGAGTGCCTCGAGTGCATACATTTTGAGGTTTAGGCTTCTGGCATTGAGTAGCATTACCCTCAGTTTTTGGTTACTTGTGCTATTTACGGTGGTGGGTTTGTCTTTTTAGCCTTGCCTATAAAAGGCACTATGGGGGCGGCAAAAGCCTTGGCCAGTATTTGAAATCCTAAGGGTGACGGGTGCAAGCCATCTCTTGCTAAGCAACGTGGCTTGTCGAGCATGTCATCCCAGGTGGACAGATACTGGATCCCCTTTGAATGACACCAGAAACTTAGCCAATTGTTGAAATCAATAATTTTTTCTTTATACTGTGGCATCATTCTTGGTGAGGGCAGGATGCTACTCAGGGCCAGGGTCATACCGGCCTGGGCTATGTGATCAGAGAGCTCTTCCATGTCTCTTTTCATGTAGTCCAGGGAGGTACGTCTCAGGTCATTCACACCAACATGGACAATGACAGAGTCGTGTTTGTACTTGTTCTGGAGTGACCTGAGTACTTGTGTTATGTGGTGGATCCTGGCACCCAACAGACAGCTAACTGTAACCTTCTCCTTGTCCAGCCTAGTTAGTGGGACATCAGTGTGCCTGACTATAAAGCCGCCTATTACTAGTGTGTTGCGTATGTTATTTTGCCTTAAGGGCTGTGATTGTGTGGCACACTGATTATGTGAAGTATGTGTTTCATGGTTTGTGATGGGGTGTGGAGGTTGCTTGGATGTCTGCTTTGGAGGTCTCTGTTGCTTTTGCAGATTTTTATTTAGAGGCTCCGAGTATGTTTTAATGTATTTATGTGTGTTATTTGCCGGTGTTGGTTTAATAGAGCTATGTGAGACTGGTGGTGTGTTGCAAGTATTTCCCTTCTCCTCTTGACTGTCAGTTTCAGTCTTGGGATGAGAGAGCTTTGCCTCCAGTTTGGTTGTATAATTGCATCTCTCGCATATATTAGTGTTTGGTGGTAGGAGGAGAGGGTTGTCTGTGTACATGAGGCAGTTGTAACATTGCCTCAAAATGCCCAGATTCACCAGTTGGACTGGAGAGGACACCTGAAACTGCCCTTTGGACATGCCTGAAAAGGAAAAGTGAGCTGTTTTACTGATTGGCTGGTAGGGACAAATAGAGAGCCTTGTCCTTCTGGACAGTATAGGGAGGGGTCTAGTGCTAGGGTTAATTAGTGCTTGCTATGAGTTTTGAGCAAGTGCTGGGCTGTGAAATGAATGGTTTGAGTGCTTAAGTTGAAAGTTTGTCTAGTTCCAAGGGAAAAATTGAAGAGTAGACTTCGTGGAGCCAGGAATAGTTTAACCCTAGCTAACCAGTGCTGCCCAGTTTGCAAAACCGCGCAAATGTGGTTTTTATAGCAGGGAAATAAAAGATATAGAAATTAGCCCAAAATGGCCAATAAACTACTAACTTCTAGGCTGAAACCACTCCTCCAGGGACAGATAGGCTGCTCAAAGCTCCCCTCTCTCACAGGTGAACAGAGAAACTTCCTTCTATCCAAATAAGGTATGGGCAACACAGAAACTTGTAACACAGCCCTGACTTCAGGAATAACCTGAAAACTGGACTATACTAGTTCAGAAAGGCGGGAAACAATTTTTTTTTGTTTGTTTTTTTTTTTCAGAAAATAAAGCAGATACAATCAAAAAAACACTTTAAATGCACAGAAATGGCTATCACAATTTAGTGTGTAGCCTACAACAGTTAAACAGAGTATTTAAACACAAAAATTACTTAGTTCAAGTGCAGACAGCAAATAAGTAAAATATGTAGCAGAAACAAGCTTTTTAAATCACAGAAATGCTAAAAAATGGCATTTTAGGCGGAATTAGTTAAAGACAGCAAAAAAATGCAGAAAACATATACTTAATCACTCCAAAGTCTCTTTTTTGTCTCTCTGCTGCTGTGCAACTCTGCAGGACACCTGGCAGGCACTTGCTGAGCTGAATACAAGCACAAAAATATGTGCAAATGTGGTTTTTATAGCAGGGAAATGAAAGAGATAGAAATTAGCCCAAAATGGCCAATAAACTACTAACTTCTGAGTTACAGCAAACCACCACTACATGTGAGATGTTTCTAGTTTGAGCATGTGCTCATTATGGCATTCTTCCGTGGGTGTGTGCACACTTCTGATGGGTGTCATCAGCCATGGTTCCAGGGCATAGCCAACATCCTCCAGTAAATGGCCCTGTGGGATGTCCCCCATAGCAAACATTTGGTACAGCTGTGATGTGTGCCATATATGGGAGTCATGATAACTGCCAGGGTTGCCAGCACACACACATTCAAGATAATTCCTTGGGCATTACACATGACTTGGCAGTTGATGGAATGGTATCCCTTGCGGTTAATGTAGATTCTAGCATGCTCACCAGGTGGTGCCATAATGTGTACATGAGTACAATCTATGGCATCCAGTACTTCAGGGTAGTGCGATACATGGTAAAACAGTTCCATTTTGCTGGCCCTCTCTTCAGAAGTGTGGGGAAAAGTATGTGCTCACTGGCATGTATGAGCATAGCATCCAGAAACTGGTGGAGGATCCTGGAGGATGATGCCTGTGACACAACCATCATGTCCCCAGTTGGTCTTTGAAAGGTACCAGTAACGAATATTCTAAAGGCTACACATACCTGTTTCCACTGGGATGGGTTCCCCTTGGTTGGTTCTGGCTCTGAGTTGAGGGTGGTAGACAGAGTTATTCTAATGTGCTCCTGTCCACCCTGTAGCATTTTACAATCTCCAGCTCATGTAGCACCTGGAATGTTATCCTGGGCCTGAACACTCTTCTCCTTCTCAGCCTAGGCCTATTGTCAGCAGTACCAGCAGCATTGGCTTTAGCCTCTAGCACATGCAGATGTAGAATAGCTACAGCAGTACCAAACATTGTGTCAGTTATAATTTCCTTGTCTCTACTCCAATGTCATTGAAGGATAAAGGAAAAAACAGGATGTACGCTACATGGATACTTTATATATTGTTGAATAGCTCCACCCTGTTGGACTGGTTGATTAACATGCAATTCACCTGTTTATGCTATAACTTGCATCTATTAAACACACCTCTTACTTCCTCATTAGTGCACTATATGCAGCTATGCTCACCTCTGCGCACCTTTGCATAAATAAGGTAAGCATAGGCAAAATTGAAATTTCCTCCATTCTCTGGATATTGCATAAACATGGACCATAAAAAAGTGAAGGAAAGGTTGCACACCCTGGAGTTGAACCCATAACCATCTATACTCCAACCCTAACACATATATGTGCTGCCTCAGGAATAGTTACATAACAACCCAGGGAAACCTGATATTCATTTGTCTGTTTCTCGTGCTTCAGTAGCAAAAGTAAAAAAAAAAAAAAAAAAGGTAAACCGTACAGGGACTACACATTTTAACAAAGAAATAATGAGGATGACACAGAACTTAGGAATTGTGCACTGCTTACATGCACTTTCACCTTTCATAGCTCTACATGTTCAGTTCTGCAAGCACAACCTGACACACTCCCCTGATGTCAGCATTCAGTGCTGCCATGCATTCAACGCAAGCACTGTGAAAGTGTCTACATGAAGTGAACATCCCTACACAGTTACTCTTTTTTTGTGATTCAACAATTCTAATGAGTTTTGACCTCATTTATATCTTCACAGTGCTGACAGCCCTGAATCTATATGATTATTAACCGTGTAGGCAGGGAAACTGCATGGGAATCCCAATACTGTAACAGAGGAATACTGTAATCCATCAGCTACATCCTGCATATGCTTACTTTGCAGTATAATACTCTGTTTCATGAAGGTTTTCACCTTTTGGCAGCCTGCGTTATTTACAAGTATATTTTTCATTTCAGGGTGGGGGAGTGAAGCTGCATTTTTGTCATGGCACTTAAAATGACATTATTATGACTGCTGCACTGATTGTCTAGCATCCACCCTGTGTAATTAGGTCAGAATATGTGCAGTGTTACATGTTAAGGGCAGTTCTGTACAAATGTAAGAAATTTTACTTGCTCTTGTTTCCATGTAGACTCTTTTCTGTGGCTGTGTTCAGAAAGTTTTGGAATACATGGCCAACATGAGCACTGAGTCTACACAGTTGCTTTACAAATTGTTGAGTCGCTCCACCATGTTGATTTGCTTCATTAGCATAAAATTCAGCTACTTATGCTGTAATTTGCATGCCATGAAAGTTTTTTGTATTTCCACATGAGTTTACTAAATCTAAAACTTTTTACGGCCATGTTCGCATCTTGCCGCAAAGTGCACACGGTAAAAATTATAGTGTAAGCTTTATTGAATCCTCTTGCACCTCTTTGCTTGAGGCAGCGGATGAGATCTCAGGTAATTGTGGTTGGTGCATTATGGGTAAAGGAGAAGATCGAGAGTTTTTGGTTGTCATGAGCTTTAGCAATGGCCAAGTCGGATCTGAACCCATCAGTTGAGGACAGAATGAAAATTGACAACATCAGATCACATTTTTGGGAGTAGAATGAGTTGGCAGACTTTAAAAATTCTCTACACACTACTCTGTCAGAAATACTGGGTGAGCAAATTGTAGTAACCATGGAAATGATTTTTTGAGCTGGGATGCAGAATTGGAATTGCCTAGACACAGTAAGACCTTGATGAGTTTAATTCTGGTGGCTGCCAAAAATGCAGTTACTAGAAGATGGAAATCAAAGTCTAAACCAATCGTACTAGAAATAGTGAGTATAGTAACAAAGATAAAAGAACTGGAGGTGGAATCTTTAAAAAGGGGTAGGAGCAAATTACAAAGAAAAAATCAGGAATTGTGGGAACAATCTGAGCAGAATGTTTTTGAGCAAAAATGAGGTTTAAGGGAAGACAGGAATCAAATTAGCTATGTGAAGTTTGGCTGACAATAACTGTATAGATGATTATATGTGATATATAGTCTTTGAAACTAAAATATGTCAATATAGTTTTTTTCATTTACATAAATGTATGATTGCCTATGCCATAAGTGATAATTCAATAAAGATATATAGGGGAATGGAATACAAAACTGAAAGCACATGGGATGAAACTGAGTACAGATATGATAGTTGTACTGGCAGTAAATGGAGGAAATCTGAAGATCCAGAGAAATGAGATAGAAGGGAAGATAGTAGAACAAGTTAACCACTACTAATATCTGGGATGGGTGGTTGAGGAGAAGGGAAGTCTGAACAATGAGGTCAAGGCTAGGATCAGAGGGGTTGCAGCCAGCTGGCACAGAGTGTCAGGAGTAGTGTATGACAGAAGAATGCCAAAGAAACTGAAAAGTAAGGTGTACAAAACAGAGGTATAACCAGCACTACTGTATGGTACAGACCCTGGGCAGTAATGGCAGAGCAGCTGAGGAAACTAGAAGTGATGGAGATAAAGTGCCTGAGATGGGTGGTAGGATACACACTGTGGGACAGACAAAGAAAGGAGGACATCAGAGCAGAAGCCAAAGTAGTCTCACTTATAGTAAAGGTCAAACAGAACAAAATACACGCATGTAGAAAAGCAGAAGACAATCTGGTGAAGAAGATTTGGGACAGAAAGGAAGTATTCAAAAGAAAATAAGGGCATCCAACAAAGAGGTGGATGGAGTGTGTGAGAGAAGACCTGCAGCAAACAGGCATGAGTATCGAAGAAGGTAGCAGAATGACATTTAGTAGAGAGAGATTGTAACTGTTGACGTGACAGCCTGACCCCATGTAGAAAATGGGAAAAAGGGGTTGGTGATGATGATGATGATGGTGATGTAGGAATAGAGTGTGCTGTATTGCATGTTCCCAGGCTATTATGGCTAGTGTGCATAGAGGGTAAAACCTGGTCCCATCTTGTTGTTTATAAACCACATCGCAGTAGTGTGTTGTTTATAATTATTGAAAAGAGTCCTGGAGTTAACAAGAGATTCAGAGTAGAAACACACACACACACACACACACACACACACACACACACACACACACACACACACACATGGATATATCTGTCTGTCTATATCATATGGCAGATGTCTGGCCAAATGAATGAATATCTGGGTAATTCACATATTCACAGGTACTTACTAGGCTATTGATCTGTGAGGATCTTAAGAAGCCTAGTCTTATATCCATCCTTTGGATGAGATTTTAAGCCAACTCCCATCTGCCTGAGTTAGTGAATGCTCATGTGGATGTAAAAATCCCATGGCACTTTTCAAAAGATTAGGGGATGTTCCCTAGTGCCCTGGCCAAATTTCCCTACTCAGTATAAATACCACTTTTGGTCTCTCCTGGAAAGGGCCAATAGGCCTAGTCAGATTAACCTAGTCAACAAAGTATAAACATAATAAGTAAATAAATAAAGAGTCTTTAACATATTTACTAATGCCATCACTTCTTTGATTTTTAAGTTTCCTTTTGAAATGATGGTTACAAAGACTATGTACCTTGAAACCCTTAGGCGTAGCCCCACAAGCAAAGTCTGAGTCATCAGTAGTCCCAGACTGAGTCAGGATTGAGGGGCAAACTGGAACATCTGGATTCAGAAGCAATTGGTCCATCTACCACCGAAGTTCCTGCCTGACAAACCTCAGTACAGGGATTTGAAAAGACAGAGGGTGGTGGTGCTGGGTCAGGAAAGATTTCAGAAAGCACTAATTTTCCAAATGTGTAATCTGGCTAAATGAATCTTGGGAATCATACAGGTGTCAAAATCCTAGGTTTGTACGTGGTTGTATTTAGAAGCTACTGAGAAAACTTCAGAAAATGTTCTTGGTAAAAGGTTTCTTTTCTGAGACAGGAATGTCAGTATTTGGGCAGTGTGTAGTAGGCAGCCTAGAAATGGGAATGAATGAGATATGATTTCTCCAGACTAAGGTAAAAATCTAGATTATGAAACATATTTTTGACAAAAAGGAGAGATTCTTAACAGTTTGAATAGTCTGCAAAAATAAGGTAGTCATCCAGGTACAATGAGATTATCTTGCAGCATGCAATAAACAATCACTGGAGGACATTATGAATATCTTTGGGGCTGTAGATAGACCACAGGGTAAAAAACAGAACTGAAAATGTGAACCAGAAAAAGAAAACCATAAAACATTGAAATGAATCAGAAACTTTGTGAATGGGAAATGTAGTGATATGCATTTTTTTATGTCTAGAGTTACCAAGAAACCTGGAGGAAGAAATAGGGTGAAAATGGACTGTAGGGTGGGCATTCTGAACTTTGGTACCCTGACATGAAGATTTAAAAAGGACAAGGTCTCCAGGTTTCTTCTTTTTATTTGAGGGGGGGGGGGTCACTAGAAATATTCCTGAATAGAATACTTATTTTTTTAATTTCTGGTAAACAGTCGTTTATACCTTGGGACAGCATATGAGAACTGACGGAAAGAAAGAAGTGGGTTTGATTTTTGAGGATGAGAAGGAGTTCCTAGGTTTGGAGGAATGAGTCCCATTGAAACTTGTACCTATTTTGAATGAGTTCTAGTACCCATGAATCTGTAGTAACCTGATACCACAAACAGAAATACACAAATGAGATTTCTTGACAGGTTTCAATAGTTGCATGGGTGGGGTGGGGAGGGAAGGGTGCGTAGTCAGTCAGTTGGTCAATATTCTTGGACTGAGACTGCCCTTCCTTTTTGTCTTAGAGCTGCCCTGCCACTCCTTTTTAAATTGTTGTTTTCTTGACTTAAGTTGAGATTGCTTAAATGGTTTCCTATGAAATAGCCCAGGGCTGGAATGGTAATTTCTGCTACATTTTGAGCTAGGGGATTGAAAAATCTGCTTTACCCCTTTGATCAGTTCCCTTTTCATCAATCTTTTAAGGACTTCAGCAGACAAGGTATCAAGTAAAACCTCTTTATTAAGGGGAGCATTATGAAATTCAGATTTGAATCTTCAGGAAGGTTTTGGCTTCTGGATTCTTTAGATGAAGAGGTAGTGCATGGAAAAATGACTCTCTTCTATTTCTCTTCAAGTTTCAAAAAAGAAACTTGAGTGGGCTACGATTTCTGGATTTTCACTCAGATGCCAGGTACCTCTTCTCTAATTAAAATCTTCGGGATGTCATCAGCCTCTTTCAAGATTACCAGGGGCAGTTCTCCCTTATTGAAAGCAGGTGTATGTCCAGCCCTGGAGGACGTGCTAGACTCCTGACTCTTATTAGCTTCCTGAGGAGCAGCACCAGAGAGATCAGAAGAAGCAGACAAACAGTCTGAGGGCTCCAATATGGCTACAGTGGAGTTGACAGGGTCAAAGGACGCTACATACGCCATTTCAGGCACCACTCTCATTGCTTTCTTCTTCTTCTTTTGGGCACATTGAATGAAGACATCTGACGTACTGACGCTTGAATCCACAGTCATTTGGGTAAGGGCTTTAAGCCGCTGGTTTTCAATAAAAAATTTCAGGAAGCTAATCCACCTCCAAATAGTTTTAGGTATAACCAATAAACATACAGAGCACAACCAGATGTTGAGTTACTTCACTATAAAAAAAAACAAGCTGTGTGGGGAGTTTTCATATGGACTCTGCAATCCACACATATAAAAAAACACAAGTATTCAAATAAATATTGAAGAAAAGTCCACATCTGCCCATTATCTTGAACTACCTAACTGCCAAACCACTGAAGACACAGCAAACACCAAGTCTGACTGATATCTTCAACAGCAAAAAAGTTGTGTATTTTGGTGCCGATAAATTTACTTTATACAGGCACACTCTCATGCCTCCTCAAATGTACGATGTACATGGAAGGCACTCAAGTGCTTTGTATACGGGCTGGACATGTGATCCTTGGCAGGATACATCTCATATAGCTTAGGCTACTACAACACTGATCTAATGATGAACATTGTGATATTCAAATAAGTCCAGATACTGTGCCAGTAATACATGCTTCAATGGAAGCACATGTAGGTTTCAGGAGTGGAAATGAGCACAAACTAAAGTGAATGGAAAGTTTTGATATCATTAATGAAAAACTACACCTTTTCCTATAGCTTAACTCAACTTTTAGGTTGCTTTTCTTCCTAAAATATTGTTCCAGTACTGTGTAGGTACCAGAAACCTGCTTGTGCTTCATAAAACTTTAATTTCCTTGTCTTAGAATTAAAGGAAGGGAAAGACCACCCACTTTGTTTTAAGCTTAATGTCTCACATAATTTGCAAAGGAATTTGTCTATGCCTACATAACATACCACTGACACAGGGAAAACTGTAGTCAGGTACTACTGAAAATCTTATACAGGTAATTAGTCCTGCTAATGTCAGGAGCTCAGCAACTGCTGTAAAAAAGACACGTAGATGTGAAACTGTTTTCCACTGTCTATTACAAAGAGGAAGAGAATTTACACTGATATGCAGCTGCTTCCAATGTAGCCATGCCTTTCATAGCAAAATAGAGCAATTAGATCAGTCAATGGTTCAATGGCCGTTCTCACTTGTTTTGAAACATTTAGCTAAGCAGCATCACAGTACTGAAATGCTAAGCTTTAAACTTTAAATGTTTCTGTTTATACTACTTTACATTTTAAGATGACAAATGCAGTATCAAAGATGTCTGTGGCATTTAGAGAAAGGTTAGAAAATATTTTTCTTGTAACTCTTGTAAAGTATCAACGCATTTACCATGTTCATGCCTCCCACCATGATAGGACAAAACTGCCAAATTAGGACTTAGGAAGTGAGAGGTAGCAACCCTATGAATTATGTGCACTGATACCGTTTATAAGGGGGTCTATTTTTAACCACTGAATGGGATGTTAATCAAATGGCCATTCATTGTACATATATCATTGAAAGTGCATTTCAACGAAAGGCCATATGATCATAAATAATATCATCGAACAATCATAGTTGGCCAACATAAACAAAACAGAACACAGTATATACTTATTTTTATGGTAAAGATAAGGAAATCTGCCCTTTCCCTACTGTAGTGCAATCTAGGAAACCTACCCTTTCCCCACCGTAGTGTAACCTTGGAGTTGATATATATAATTAGTTGGGAGTGTGGGGGTCTGCGACCCCCACATAAGGAGGGTCCAGTGTTCACTGAATCCTCCCCATGTGGGGGGGGGGCTGCGCTGATTTTATATATATATATATATATATATATATATTTATATATATATATATATATATATATATATATATATATAAATAGATATATGTGTGGTGTGTGTGTGTATATATATATATATATATATATATATATATATATATATATATATATATATATATATATATATATATATATATCAACTCCAAGATCACACTACAGTGGGGAAAGGGCAAATTTGGTTTATCTTTACATCGTCGATCCCAATATGGCCAAAACTGCTTCCGCGAATACCGAAGTGTGAACATCTCCAACGTCGAATTCCACATAAGCAGACGGCAAAACCTCGCACCTTTTTGACCCATGGTAGCACTGATGTGGAGGTGTGGCACAGCCGGAAATGTCGAAATTCGACATAATTCCGACATTTAAAAATTATCGCAGTTTCGATTCTCTTAAATGGTTCGATTAAGTGGCCAGTCGATCATGTGTGATCGATGATATAAAGGTAAACCGGCAAATTTTCTTATCCCTAGCATACTGATAAGTATGTACTAGGTTCTGTTTTGTTTATGTTAGCCAACTATGATTGTTCGATAATTTTTATTTACAATCATACGGCCTTTCTTTGCAATGCATTTTTGCTAATATATGTACAATGAATGGCCATTCGAGGAACGTGCCATCTGAAGACTCAACACAGACCAGTTTATAAGAATGTTGTTTATGCTTTCTTGTGCCATCCTTCCAGAGGAGGATGCATACCTGGTACACAGATTCTTGGGAAGAGACATCTTCCACTGACTTTGAATCAGTCCTTACACAAGTAGAGCATTTTGTGGTCAACAAAGGAAATGTAACAATTGATGGCAAACATGATATACAGCTGTATTTACTTTAGCTTACATGTGCTATGTGCCCTTTCATTAACATATTAGGAAAGGGAAATCTGAATCGTTGCTTACACAAGTGGAGCATTTTCTGGTCAACAAAGGAAATGTAACAAGTGATGGCAACCATGATATACAGCTGTATTTACTTTAGCTTACATGTGCTATGTGCCCTTTCATTACAATCCATACCATCATGCACCCACTTCAAAACTTTACTAAAAGCGCACCTAAAAACATGCTGACTATGCCCTTGCAACTCCCACTCTAATATCACCCACCCCATCCAACCACTACCTTTCTTTCCACTCCACTAACTACCTTGATTATAGCAAGCTCAGATGCTCATAAGCCTAGTACTTATTATACAGCAGGTACTTCTTATTGTAACATTTGTTAATGTCTGTTATGTGCTTCACAGATAAAGATTCTAGTTGTCTACTGATATACTATGTTCTTCATCTGTAAATATGTTGTAAGTAATTGCTATATTAAATTGTTAATCGCTATGTAATCCAATGTAATTACTGTCTGTTTATTTTAACTGTGGAGCTTTTCTCCCCGGGCCTCCACTAAAAATGGACCTACAGCCAGTCAGACACTCCCGGTCAACAAATGTAAATAAATAAATAACATATTAGGAAAGGGAAATCTGAAGTCCTTCCCTTTCCTTTCTCAGCTGTCACTTATACTCCTGTCCTCCACTCCCCTTCCCTTTCCTTTCCCAGCTGTCACTTCTCTCCTCCCCTTCCCTTTCCCAGTTGTCACTTATTCCCCTCTCCTCTCCTCCCCTTCCATTTCCTTTCCCAGCTGTCACTTATACTCCTCTCCTCCCCTTTCCTTTCCTAGCTGTCACTTATACTCCTGTCCTCCACTCCCCTTCCCTTTCCTTTCCCAGCTGTCACTTCTCTCCTCCCCTTCCCTTTCCCAGTTGTCACTTATTCCCCTCTCCTCTCCTCCCCTTCCATTTCCTTTCCCAGCTGTCACTTATACTCCTCTCCTCCCCTTTCCTTTCCCAGCTGTTAATTATACATACTTATACATGAAACTGCAAGGATCCCTCAGAGCAGTGACAGTTTTGATACCTGAGGGAAAATTGTTGGGAGAGGATGGTCAATTCCTCTTGGACTACAAAAAGATACTTTGAACAAAGGTCTGCAGTTTAGCTATTTTTTTTTTTTTTGTCACAGCTCTATAACTCCTTAGTGTACTGCAAAACAAGCTCCGAGACACACACAAATAAGGGCCATTCAATAAAAAAAATCAGTCCTGTTACAGAAGGTATAGAAGATGACAGTGACTGATGCTGATCCCTTTATAGGTCAATGGCATGGGAATACACCACTGTGTCCTTATGTCTAGCATGATTCATATAAAGCAGACTTGAAATGGATTATGGGACAGAGCAAGGCTTGACGAAAAATGAGATCATGTTGATATATCAAGCCCTAGTCACAGCCAGTTTGCAGAAAACATTAAAGTTCTGTAAGAAGCAGTCAGACTGATTTTGGGGTGTTAAAACAGCTCAGACAATAAAAACAGAGGGGAAAATAGATTTTTTTAGTTCTAGGGTGAAGTTCTCCTTTAGGAAACAGACACAGCCAACAGAATAGGTGACTAATATAGTACATGATGAGAAAAATAGAGCAAGATCAGAATAAAGTGATTAAAAGAGAGCATTATCAATTGCTTACAGCTAAGAAAGCAGTCCCAACTGTGCCAGTCTTAAGTTATTATCTGCAGTAGATGCAAACTAAAGATTCTAGCCCAAAAAGCTAGACAAAGATGTTGCAAATGTAACTGATGGTGCAGAGGGGTTAAAGCTATGATCTGTAGTTCCTGTAATATAGGGTTTGATTCCCTCAGCACTCATTTGCCTACTGTGTGACCTTGAGTAAGTCACTTAACCAGACAGTGCTTATGGGGAACTGGGAATTTGGGCTAGGCTCCTCATTGGTTCCCTGGACTGCAAGTCTAGTAAATACCTATGACATGATAATTTATTAGTGTCAGTTAGACACAAGAACATAAGAAACTGATACAGCTAGCGAACAAACTGTGGAATTATAACTTTAAATTGAATGAGAGCAAGTGCAAAGTAACAATGACAAGTCTGACATAAGAGGGGTTCATTCTAACAACAGGGTGACCGAAAGGCTTAAAATACTGCATATGCTAAAGTCAAATGAGAAATAGAAAATAACCTGATTTTTAGGAATGAGACTATATATTGCTAAGTTTATACCTAAAATGCCTTGGATAGCTATGCATCTTAGAAGCTTGGAGTAAGATACAGACTGGGAATTGAGCTATGAATGGCACAAGAGTTTTGAGATGCTCAAGGAATTATTAACAGAAGCATGTACATTGAAATATGGTGATGTAAATAAACCAGTAACATTGCAAGTTGATGCTATGCTATAAAGGCTAAGGTCATGTGAGGCATTCATTTACTATATTTATAGCAAAAAAGTGCAAGAGGAAACAGACCATCAACCCTTGCAAAGCATATTCAGAAAGTTTATGAACAATGTACCTATGAGATTACAGATGTTGCTTAATCTGAATAAATATGATCAATCCAAACCTTGCAGGGAGCCACATATATCCGGTATGTTGACTACCACACTTTTGCTTGAGCAGAATCAAGAGTTACTATAAATTATTACAGGAAAAATTACAGTTCATTTTGCTAGTACTATAGTCACCTATGCCAGGAGAAAAAAATGAAAGAATTTTAGAGATGTACTAATACTTCACCTTTCCTTTATTTAGGTGTTTTCCATAAAAACACAATATACAGTAGAATTTAAACATGAGATAAGCAATAAATAACACGTAAAACATGTAAAAGATTAAAACTAGAACAAGTGATAAATAACATGTAGAATTATATAAAACTCAAAACAGACCAAGCAGTCATCCTACCCCCTTCGTATGCAATATCAAGAGGTATACTTCAGCGATCTTTATAAGCTGGCTAATGCTGTGCACATTAACTAGGAAGTGCACCTACTAGGAGAAGTGACAATGAGGAGTTGAGCAGAGCAAAATCAGCAATCAAAAATGAAATCCACTCTTACTTTTCCTTCAGGGAAGAAACAAGTTGCCAAAGCTTAATGTTCAATGCTGAAAAGATTATTATACCTGACCTGCTAAGAAAAAAGATGCTTGAAAGAATGCACAAATCACATCATTATATAGTGAAATACAAGTAAAGAGCAAGTTACCTTCTACATTGTCCAGGAATGTCAGCAGTGAAATATGTACAATAATGAAAATCAAAGTGATGAAGGAAAGTTTACTGATATTCACCATGGTCAGCCCGGCAGTACAGAATACCTTAATCCATGCAGTCAGGTGGGCACAGCACACTTTAATTTCAATAAATGTTATGTACATAACATGTAGATTACTATTCCAAGTAACTTATAGAGAGTAAATTAATGAACACTACAACTGGCAGCATGATAAATACACTGAAATCTGTTTGCTCAAGCAAAGTATACCTGATGTTCTCATAGCAGACAGTGGTCCACAGTTTAAGAGATCTGAACATGGGTGGGAGTTCAATCATGTAACTACAAGGTCATTACATTGCTAAAGTCAAATAGTGATGTAATTTAAACAAAAATGATGAACAAGGACTCTTAACTGTAACCACAGAGTTTGGCATCTTGCTGGTTTGTAATATAGGAATATTCCAGTGCAGAATATCAGTCCCTTACTAGGGTAGATACTAATGGCTAAAAGATTAAAAATCAAATCGCCAACAACTACATATTTACTGGTGCCGGAAAAACAAGGCAAGGTAAAAGATGTATGTCACAACGGGATGCTTTCTACACGTTATTAAATTTGTGGACAAATCAATAGATGTGCATGAAAACACTTTGTGTTTATTTTCTAGTTTCAACATAAGCAAGCCATTACGCCACATACATACCAATCTTTTTTGTGTCCAGTCTCCATAGCTCTATGTGCATTATGGGTATAAGGAGTCTTTCTTTCAAACTTGATACGTGACCATTCTGTTGTTGAGCACACATTCCATCCAGTGAGCTGGCATCATCGAATCTCCCTTTCATTGAAACAGAATTACATTCTCTAAGGAGAGTCGTCACACATTTTGTATTACATTAGATGTCAGATGCACATCTTTATGCAAAAATAAAATTTGATTTTAACAGGCATGTACATTTGAAAAATGCATCTGGTACTTTTAGTCAATCCATACATATATTAAGAGATGTTTAGCACAGAAAATGGTTTTAAAAATATTTCATTTAGTGTCCTTTAAACACATGCTATAACTACTGAACTTTTTACAGATTTACAGTGATACAAAGAATACTTAAGCTTCAATAAAAATGTTAACTTCAGAGTCTCTGATAGCTGTTTTCAAGAAATGATTGCTTGGGTACCTGTATGTTTCTGGAATAGTCACTGATCTCCATGCCATACCGGGAGTCTTATTTCACATTCACTTGAAATAGTTTGAATAGGCTGGGAACCTGCAAGAAGAAACTATTTATAATGTGAATATGAGACTGTAACCTCTCTTGGCACGTCTGCTTTATTTGACATTTGTTTGTCCAGTGTTTTATGTCTAGTCTGGATAATCATTGAAGAACTTTTGGATGCATCTCTTCTAACATGGTCAATGATTAAAGTGCCTCTTTGAGTACATCATGACTAGTTCTGTGACTTGCTTCCATCAGCTTGGATCTGGACCCTCGTCTATTTTTTTTTTTTTGGCTGGTGACAACTGGTCTAGATTAGTAGCGCTCTCTTGACCAGGTACCTTAGACTTCTTGGATTGGACATCTGTTCCCTCAGTCCAGGTAGTTATCTTACTCATTCAGACATCTCTGGTAGAGCCTGGATATGTCTTCTCTTTCTTCTTACTGTGTCCCCATCACCTGTTTGGGTCACATACCAGTGGATATTTTTACTGTCACACCTGTCATCTCCCATCTTCTTTACCTTCCTTGAGCTAGAGGAACGCTATATAGAATAGACTGTTGTTTTGATTCTAGCATAGGAACATTTGTCCAGATTTGTCTGCCCAACATTAGTTGTGCTGGACTCACACCAGCTGCACTGTGCAGAATAGGCTGGTAAGATGTTAAGGAAATGTATGGACCCCGTTGATGCACTGTGCAGAATAGACTGGTAAGATGTTAAGGAAATGTATGGACCCAGTTGATGAACAATTTTCTTAGCTGTCTATACTTCTTTCGACAGCACAATTTGATCAAGGATAGAAAGGACCTGATGCAGTAAGGATGACAGCATTCCCTGCCTAGTGACGTTTTGGAATGCCATGGACATGAATTACATTCCACTGTCAGTGATTAGTTCTATGGTTATCTCATACCTCAAGAACATTAACTTAAATAAATATATTCCTTGTTATCTAGTAATTGTGCATAAGTGGATTATTGCAGTGCTTCCAGAATATTAGTCTACTACCACTAAATATTATTTCCCATCATATTTGCACAACTCAGCTGCAGTTTCCTGCTATGGCCCTTTTGTCAATGGTGCAACCAGAAGAGGTTCTGTCATCTGAGATGATTTTTGTTCTATACAAAACTAGTAAAAGTAATACATTGCTACCCCCCTTTGCAATACCTGAATTTATATTTAGCTATTACAAAGATCTTTTTATCCTATCCCTACAGCTGGGTAGTCTTCAATGACAAATTTGTCTGAGGACTTCTGCCCTCTGCAAAGTTGTCTCAACACTTCAGTCTTTGTTCAACAACATATCTTTATGCCCTGACAACTGTGGTCTTAGTGTGAAGAACTTATACAGCTAATTTGTTTGTGTCTATTTGTTGTTATCCATTTTGACATAATTAATGACTGTAGGTCAGTGTCTTGTTTGGTAGCTTGTTTGAGAATGTCTTTTCTGCTCATAGTTACAGGTAGATTTTGCATGACATTTTGCACATAGGCATCACTTCTTCTTTGGTAAAAGAATCAATCAGGTCAATTATTGGGTTTCTACATAGGGTATCAGTCACTACTAGCTGCTTCCCTCGTGCATGCACAGCTATTGCACTGAAAAGTCTACATCTCATTAGTAGTCTGTGACATCTCAGTGGTACTTTATACAAGTCATATGACTTAATAAGGAACTAGCAGTCTATGACCTGTTTGTAGCTGGAAATAGTCCATTACCAATTATTAGCTAGAGAATTGTTCCCATTTCCATACTCATACTAGGCATTCCTACTCAGATTGAACATATCTCCTTTTTGATTCAATCAGCATTCTAGAACATAAAGTAAGTTGCTTGAATTTGCCCTCATTCAGTTTAATCAAGACAGCACCCAGTCTATAGGTACCAGAATCAGCACTGACTATGGCAGATTTGTTACATCATATTATGCAAGAACTGGTGTAGATATTAGCATAGACTTAATCCATTTGAAAGTTTGTAGGTTTAAAGGTAGTTACTATGCATACAGTTAAGAAAACCACTGAGGAGCCTAGTCCAGTTTCCCAGTTGCCCCAGGGCATTGTGTGGTTAAGTGATAAGGTAGCTAAATGGAGGCTGAGGGGATCAAACCATGTACTACTGCCAGGCTACTTGATGTTAGAAGTATTGCAGTGTCAACTCACCATCTTTTTTTCAAGAGGTCTGTCATTGGACATAACACTGCTGATAGTCCTGCCACTAATTTGCCCAACAAATTAACCGTGTCAAGCACTTGTCGGAGTTCCATTACATTTATAGGACTTTGCAGCTCAGCTGTAGGCTTAGCTTTGTTTGTATCTGGCCTAATGCCAACATAACTTTGTTTACATCTGGCTTGATGACATCACCATTGCTACAGCACCCAGAATACTGAATTTCAGTTTTGACAAAGCTACACTTTTCTTTATTAAGCACACTGATTTCTTAATGGTCTGAAGCACAGTCTCCAGACTTTCATTGTAAGCTCAAACCTTAAAATCTCATCC
This sequence comes from Protopterus annectens, assembly GCF_019279795.1. Lineage (NCBI taxonomy): Eukaryota > Metazoa > Chordata > Ceratodontiformes > Protopteridae > Protopterus > Protopterus annectens. The sequence goes on from NC_056735.1 coordinate 1,122,243,897, forward strand.
ACTCAATGTAAAATTTAGCTCTAACAGCAGCTTCTAAGAAATTTCAATATCAATAATGCCTATAATAATTCTGTCAATTACTCATCTTTAGCCCTAACATTGCAGTATTCAACCAGTTTGTGTAAATGTCTCACAAACAGATTCTCAACCACCTTGCACATACTTGAGAAAAATGTGCTTTCATGAATCACATTTCTGTTTGGCACAAAATGTTCATCCAGTTTAGGTATAACAGACACACAGACATTATGCTTTGCCCCACACTACATGTAAATGCTTTATAATTTAGTGTAGCCTCTTTGCCCATAGCACAAACTAGAGGATTTACCTAGAATTCTTAGTCCTCTTTATCTAGCTTGGATGCTATTTTTTGGAGGGGGGACTTGATTTTTATCATGCTAGAACTATTATCATGGCCATATAGCTTGAAATTCATTGCTAGCATTCTTCTCAGTTGTTTGGCAGGGTATATGTTTTTCCAAAGTCAAAGTAAATTTTATTGTCATACAGATCAACACAGAGGAAAAAGTGCATATCACTGCACGAAATTTCAATACTCAAACTTGTACCATACGAATGACAGTTTACAAAAGGAAGATAGATTAAATTAATAAAAAATTAAATACAAATAAATAAAAAATAAGATACAAAAGAGTAAATAAAGTAAAACAAATTTGAAAGCTCTGCTGACATCATAAACATAACAAATACAACAGCAGGAATAGACTCAGTATAAATATAAGGATATGCAAAAAACAGTACTATAATAAATAAGAGAGGCACACATGTAAACTTACCCACCACCAATATATGCCATAAACTTACAGTTCACAGTTTTTCTAGTGTAGATAGAGATGTTTGAAGTGATCCATTCAGAGAGTTTATGTAAACAATGACATATTGCACACAAATAATGTTTTACCCATGTAGCGCGTTAGGCTATGGGTTTGTTATTCAGCAGTCTGATAGTGTGTGGGAAGAAGCTATTATGGATTCTGGATGTCCTGCATCTAATGCTTCTGTAGCACTTTCGTGTTGGCTGCAGTTTGAATAGTCCATAAGCAGGATGGTGTATGTCCCGCAATAGTTTTTGGACTCTGCCATAGCATCTGTTTGAATATATGCCCTGTAAGAATTGAAGGTTGGCGCCAATGATTTTTGTGGCCTGAATCTTATCCAGTGCCTTCCGATCTGCTTGAGAGTAATTTCCATTCCAGACAATGATGCTGTTTGTCAGTACGCTTTCAGTCGTGGCTCTGTATAAGGTAAGTAGGACCTGGGTGGGGGCAGGTTAGCTCTACAAAGTCTCCTAAGGAAGTGGAGATGTTGTTGGGCTTTATTTATAAGGTAGGAAGTGTTTGTGCCCCAGCTTAGGTCTTGCAAGATATGTGCCCCTAGGAATTTGGTGCTATTTACTCTCTCCACTGCAACACCATTGATGATGATAGGATTGTGTGGCTTTTTCTTTTTCCTAAAATCGATTATGATTTCATTGGTTTTTGCAACATTTAGTGCTAAGTTGTTGTCAATGTACCAATGAATGAGCTGGTTCATTTCCTCCCTGTAGGCCCCCTCGTTTTCGTTCTTTATAAGGCTGATTACTGTGGTGTCATCTGCAAAGTTGATGATTCTATTTGACTGATGCATAGCTGTGCAGTCATGTGTTAGAACTGTGAAAGGAAATAGACTGAGTACACAAAGTTGTGATACCCTGGTGTTTAAAGTGATGCTGTTTGAGTGATGCTTTCCAGCTCTATGTGTGGCCTTTCAGTTAGGAAGTTGAAGATTCAGTTGCATATTGTGTTTTCTATGTCCAGCTTATTCAGCTTAGACAGCAGTTGTTGTGGAATAACAGTTTTGAAGGCTGAGCTGAAGTCTATGAACAGCATGCATACATAACAGTCCTTATTTCCCAGGTGGTCCAAGGTGTAATGAAGTGTTAAGACTATGGCATCCAAAGTAGAACAATTTGTCCTGTATGAGAATTGTAAAGGATCAAATGCATCAGGTAGGCAGGATGTTATATGATCCTTGACCATTTTTTCAAAACACTTCATCATTCATCATTACTGATGTAAGTGCAATTGGCCGGTAATCACTTAATGAATTTGGAGATGGGTTCTTGGGCAAAGGGATGATGTTGGTGGTCATAAAGCATTTGGGCACTTTTTCCTGGCTGAGAGGTATATTGTAAATGTCTGTGAAGACTGGTGCCAGTTGATCAGCACAGTTTTTAAGTAGCTTCCCCGGGATCCCATCCAGACCAGCTGCTTTGCCTGGATGAACCCTACGTAGATTTTTGCATACTTCTTCCAGGTTGAGGCAGGAGATTTACACAGTCTTTAATGACACTGGTAGCATTCGCTTCCACAGATTCAGTCTAAGTCTGATTTATGTTACCATGTCATGATGGGGTACTTTCTACAAATGTTTAAATGCATATACAATCCAGTAGTTGCACGCAAAAGTGTTTATTTTCTCATCTTAGCATAACACACACACACACACACACACACACACACACACACACACACACACACACACACACAAACATACAGCTTCTTTATGTTCAGTCTCCATAGCTCTTCATACTTTAAGGATAAGGAGGGTCTCTTTCAAACTAGATAGCCATAAACAGTCTACTGCTGATTATACAAACCACTTGGAATCACTACAAGGTATGAGAAAGGACTCAACAAAGATAGAAATGTTACTATGATAAGCACTCAACACTCTCAGAAATGCAGACAGAAGACACAATGAGAATGCAGTAACTTGCCAAAGTTCAGGAACAGCAGCCTGAAGTTGGAATATTTGCATGAGCAGCCAAACCAAGATTATATATGGTTCAAAGAGAAGATGGTCAGCCATACAGAATAAACCAAAGCCATCTTTTTATAGCAAGAATGTCTAATCCAGAGAGCCAGATACAAACTGAGAAGGCATTGAAGTACAAAGATGTGTTAGAGCTAATACATGCAGAGGAGGAACGAGGTTTAAAAGAAGGTAGAATTTGAATGAGCTATGTAATGGTTAACTAACAATGCCTGGATATGTTAAAAGTGATGTATAATGTTTGCAGCTAGAGTTGTGTTGCACCGTTTGGAATGTATAATGTTTGCAACTGAGATTGTGTTGCTATGGTTTATTGCCATTTATATAAATGTAACATAGTCTATGACATACATGATAATTTAATAAAGATGTTTCTTTTCTAAAAAAAAAAAATGATGTGTTCGAGCCATAAGAGAAAATAGTCTTACATGAACAATATGTTTCTGTTGTCCTTATTCACTAGTATCCGAACAACCAGAACTGTCCCAAATGTAAGATATGAAACCCAGAGGCGACAACACTGTAGTGCATGGAATGCTGTTATTATGTTCAAACATCAGTTAGATGTCATCCTTGTTCAGTGCTACTAAAGCACATGACCCAACCATAACAACACTTAGAAGTGTTCTTAACTTGACATGCATGCCCAGATTCACCTCTCGAGCTTCACTCGTGATGTGAATTTCTTGGCATTCATGTCTCGAACACATAATAAGCAAGTTACAATCAGAGACCAAGTCATAATCTTCTATATTAAATATTCTAGATCCGAAACAACTAAGAAATGAGTTATAAATGAAGATAGTCTGAGGGCTTATTATGACACTGAAGACTGAAAAGCTGTATTCATTGAAGTACCTATCAAATGCTAATAAAGATCTCATTTCATGGTAAAAGCTTATGGAATGTGTAGTGTAGAGTTAAGAGTTAATTTTAAAATGATCAGTGTACATAACATTTGTGAAAATAAATAAAGAACCGGTTTCATGTAAATGAAAACCATGATGCACTTAGTGTAGAGTTAAAATGATTACTATGAGCAGTAGCTAGGTCAGTTGGTACCCTAGGCAATCCTTAATGAGACACACCCCTCAACCCAAAGTTTAGGACCAAAAAAAAGCAACTTCTCATTTAAACAGTCATGATATAAGCCATGTCAGCTTAAACAAATGTCATTTATTGTCCCCTAACAGCTGTACTTGGGGCAGCTACCCCCTTTGTTCCACCTTTGCTAGAACACTGATGGTACTTCATAGAATATGCATAACATAGTATATTTTATAAGTAAAAAGTGGTGTCTAATACATTGGTGCAGCACTACTAATAACATAAGTAAACTGTGGCATCAGCAAAATGATCCAGCCTAAGTGATAAAATGGACTTCCCTAAAAACACCAAAGCAATAACAAAACAAAATAATGTTTTTTGCAGGGAATATTCCTCTCCCAGACACCCATATCTGGACTTATACATTCACATTCCTTTACTTAAATATAACACCATCACACTGTCACAATCATAGTGAAAGCAGAATCTTTCTATGATGCTAAAAGCTGTAGGCATACAGACTAAGATCTCAGAGTTTATCTATGATAATATCAAGTATGGTCAGGGAAAGCAGCATCAGGTAAACAGGAATGCATAATTAGTGCACAGTATTGGGTATATATCTTTACAAATTAGAGAGTTTACAGACAGGAAATGCATGTCAGGTGTGCACCTCCTTCTAGAAGGCAGTCACAGTAAAGACCTCATGGAGGCTTGTCACACATCCAAATTATCTGCGTCTAATTAGCATCCTGATGGTGATTATGGATGTTGCAAGCGATGTTCCTTACTTCAGTTTCAATTATACAGGTTCATAGGTAAGTACTAGGCTAGCTGCCCTTAAGGACCATTTTAAGCCTAGCCAATTTCCCTTCTTGTGTTTGAATTAACCTATCCCATTTGGTTAAAGACCATATCCCATGGCCAAAAATTATACATAACCCCTAATGAGAATAACTGGAATAATACCACAGATAATTTGAGGGGACCCATGCATGGGATAAAACATTTAGGAGTTGCTTCTATTTATCAGTAGTACTGGGGCAGTCCTGAGGTAAAATTTCTGTTTTCTATCCATAGTTCCAAGTTGTGCTTGAATATGGACAGGGATGAATTTTGTTTTATGTGGCTGGGGAGTCTGTTTCAGAGCAGTGGTGTCCTCTGTGAGATATACCTGTCCCTCCAAACCATTCAGTTGATGTTGCAAAAGTTTAGATCCCTAGCCAGAGTATTTATTTCTGATGCCATTTGACTTCCTGATGTGCAGTAAATCTATCAGTACTGGGTCAGAGGATGCCTTGTATGCTAGACACAGGTCAACTCTGAGCAGTCTGTAGGCTACCGAGTATAGTGATAGGGCTTTGAGTCGGTCCATGTAGGACATGTTGTTTAGGCCTTGTATCCTATTAGTAAGATATCTGTGTGGGCATTACAGTTGTTTCATGTGTTTGGACAGATGCATGCCAAAGGGGGCATTACATTGGCTGAGTAAAGGGGAATAATGACATCCCTAGATCTAGACACAATCTGTTCATTTATAAGCTGAGCAGTATAGCAGCACTTTCTTTCAACAATGGACACATGTTCATTAAAAGGTAAGTCACTGCACATATAAGTTCCAAAATCCCAAAACTGGGTCAACTCTTAAGTGTGTCTTGTTAATGTAGTAGTTCCCTGGGATTGATGACATCCCAAAGGATACAATAATGCATTTTTTGGCATTTAGTTTCAGACCACGATCTTGTCCTCAGTTATTTATTATACTGAAATATATATATATATATATATATATATATATATATATATATATATACATACAATAACATATAATATATGTTTATATAATATAATAGTTACTCGTACAGTAAAGACTTGCATCCTTGTAGGGGCAGAAACAGTTGTTGAGATGATCGCGCACTGTTATATAGGTTTCTACAGAGAGGAGACAGACTTTCTTACCACTTCTGTGACTGGAGCAGATTCTTTTCTACTGACTCTGATCAAGCCGAGATGTCGTATTGTAACACTTAGATTAGGCTGAATATGAATACCACTGAATCTTAGCATAAATGAGGCCTGTGTGAAATATAGCTAGAAGAATTTGGGGAAAAGTACATTTTATTTTACATGTCATTTTAACTAATCTATAGTTTTGTTTTCTCACTGAATGGTTTATTAACTGATACATTTCGAAGACAGCAGATTTACAATGAAACAGTGCTATTGAAGAGGAATATGAAGGAGAGGTGCACTAAAATATATTTATTTGTTTAGCTGAATATGTTATTGCACTGGAACATCTGGTCATTTTAATTGTTATATTGTAAGTAATAACATTTTAGTACAGTACATACATTTGTGTTATTGCTGTCCAGAAATGACAGCTGAAAATTATTAAAAAGATCAGGCTGCAGATGGTGCCTGCATTGAGACAGTATATTATAACACTGCAGAGTAATTTATATTGCCTGTGGTAGCATATGAAATACAGAAAGCATGCATTCTGTTTTGGTACAGATTCAGGTATCTGTAAAGATAATTCATACATCTTAAAAAAGTAAGCAATTCATGTATTTTATTATTTTAAATATAATATGAATGTTAATTGATTGTATTTAATTTATGAGAAATCCATGCTAGGCATGCTGTTGTAACTGAGTTCATTAACTCTCTCTGTATATAGTTGGTGTTGTCTTTTTACTGGGTATTTCTTTTTATATTTCCTTTTTGTCTGTTGGTTTTATCAGCACTGTTTTCTAAATGATTGGTCATTGGATTCCAAACACATGAATAAAATGCTAAAAAAGTAAGCCATATGAAAATGTATTGAACATTCTGAACAAGCAATTTTTGATTTGATATGTTGCTTAATGCTGGCATCTAGTGGATACTTTATAAAGTTATTTTATTCATCCTCTTTTTAACAAAGGTTTTCTAAATCCATATATAAAATATTCTAGAAACATAATTACATATACTGGCAGATATGGACAGAATACCCATATTTTCTGCTAATAGTTTATCTCCTCTAAAATTTACACATAGTTTCATGATTTGCATTTTCATTAAATAGTGTTAGGGCTACCCTGTGCTGTATTATATATGATAATACACTGCATTTTCTCCTAGCACTTTAGTTTGTTCTGGAATTTACAATGTTTTTCTGAGAAAATACTTTGGTTTATTGCTTCTCGCACTCTTATTTTCTAATCTAATGTCATTCCTCAACATGCGTATGCATCCCTATTTCTAAAATCTGTTAGCCTTCTGTAACAGAATTAAGATTCTGAAATGTTTACATGTTGCCATATGATTCCACACAACTACTCCCAACATTATTTCTCCATCAGGATATAGGCTGAAGGCCCATATTCCTTATTCATTTGACTTTTGAATTATATTCTGATACATTACTTTAAATTATTCTGTGTCCTTACACTGATGTCACTTGCAACATCACTTGAGGTAATGTCAGCAACATGCAATCTGTTAGTCATTGCTACTGCTTCCTGTCTTTAACAGAACAATCTACTTCTGTGAATTAGTATTCTAGTGGCTACCCATGCAATCTGGCCATAGTGTCATTACAAGACTTTCAATTATTAACTATGTTATTAGTAAACAGATTCTGACTCCTGTATGAACATTACAAATTTATTTGTATCATGTAATTGTCCCTATACTGTGAACTCATTGTGTATAATGTTGCCATCTTAATTGAATGTTATCTACTGTACTGTAAATTATTCTCACTCTACCTACCACATTTCTCTCTCATGTTTCCAGTTTCCAAAACATTCACTTCTTTGCAAATCTAATGCAATCTGCATTTTATTTTTTAGCTCTCATTAAAATCACCAAAATATTTAATGGGCTGAGTACACAGGTTATTCTTCTGCCAACAGATTGTCACCCTCCTTCTCTCAGACTAACCTCAGATTACTGCCCACTTCTGCCATTATTCACTCAACAAGTTTGTAGCTCATTTTATTATAGCATGGCCTACTTCTTTTTTATCTTTTTTGGCAGTGTAAAATATTTTATAACTAACATTTTCCTTATAACTTACCAAGCAATTCCCGCGCATAGTGCATGCATTATTTTGGCACTGATTGCTGATACAACCATGTTATAATTATATGTTTATACAATACTAATAAAACAGCCTCATGTAAAACAATCAGTGCTTACATTCAACTCTTCTTCTTCTTTTGGCTTTTCCCAATTAGGGGTCGCCACAGCAGATCATTTGTCCGCTCATGATTGGCAGTGGAGTTTTATAGTGTCGAGTTGCCAGCCAGGTGCCCAACCTTCCACAGAAGGCACACACTCACACCTAGGGCGACTTTAGAGTGTCCAATCCACCTACTGCATGTCTTTGGGATGTGGGAGAAATCGGAGCACCCGGAGGAAACCCACACGAGCACAGGTAGGACATACAGACTCCACACAGAAGGCACCCCAGCCGAGAATCGAACCAGAGAAACTCTTGCTGTGAGGCGGTAATGCTAACCGCTGCACCACCATGGCCTCAATAACTTAAAATGTGTTAAGCATGCTAATCCAAGTAACAAAAACAGCCATTCTATTCAGTCTTAATCCCATGTTTGATTTAACATTGTTTATTAAACAAAAAACATAATTAAACACAAAATTAACTATTTACAACTTAATTGAAGATGAGGAGTTAATTAGTGATCATCTTATTTTATTTACATTTTACTACAAGTTTTATCAACTGGACCAGTGGATTTTCATCTTGTATTAGCGTCTACTTTATTAAACAGATATAAATTTTAAGTACTTGGTTATCCTCTTCAAGGTCAAATTCTAATATCAAAAAAGAAACTGAAGAAATACACATTAAAACACAAATGGAAGGTCCAAGGAAACAAACTGCTGCAGATAAAATCCAGAACATTAATTTAGAAACTCTTTGAAATAAAAAAAGTGTTTAAAACTATGAGAGATAATCTCTTTCATTCACAAAATCTATGAACTTCATCAGATAAACATTGCTGGAAGTACATACACATTTTGTAGCATTTGTGTTCAATCACATGACAGTCAACCCCACAGGAAATGAACCATCATCTTAAAGGAGCCACCACAAAGAAATTCAATGTGTAGCACTGAGTCAATTCAATTGACAAAATTTGCATACAAGGAATACAAAAAAAAAAATATATATATATATAGAGAGAGAGAGAGAGAGAGAGAGAGAGAACAGAATGCATTGCCTATAAAATAAGAAAAAAAGTATGTAAAAATATGTAAAATATAAACCTAGGGTTCATCTTTCCAGTGCTTTTAGCTTAACCAAACACACTATTGAAACATGTTCATTGAGTCTAGGCCAATTATTGGCATTCAAACACAGCTGCCAATATAATCCATGTTTTTTCAGTAATAAGGTCTGTGGACTTTCATTACTGTTAGAAGGCATTTGTTCCAAAATACAAAATTTGAACATGGTGTGGGTAACATTTTATGTGTTTGTAGAGGGAGTTAATCTCTTTTCTCATTTTGATTTCATATAAATGTTCATATATTCTGTCCCTCAGTCTCCTCTTCGTTTTTTTATGTAAAAACTGGGGCAAAACATACATAGTGCATGATATACCACCTTTGTTGTACAATAATTGAATCTGTTTCTTATAGTGACCACCTGTTTGTTCAAAGCAATTACATGGCACACCAGAGTATTGGGGTAGTAGGGGCACAACCACACTTTTTCATCCCCATAAAGAATTTTGGTTATGTTGGTGTTTGGACCAACTGTGTTCTAATATTGTTTTCAAATTCCTGCCTCTTTTGAAGACCACTCATGGACCCTGCCCCACATAATCATGAGTGGTATTCTCTTGTAGGAGAAGACACCAATTATTTTCCAGAATTGATTTCACAGGGAGACTTTCAGTAGAATAGGTTGTAGTAAAATAACTCCTGAATCTCTCTGTGTTTGTGTTCATGGTCTCAGCAGCCATGGGTGGCATTGATGTAGTATCCCCACCATCTAGGACTTCCTCACTTCCGTTGTTGGTCATGACTGATGCTGATTTTAGCTATTATCCATTCATGCATCTGATATTGCACCAACAATTTAGTTGCTCAAGGGTTATTATCAAAACTAGCTATTTTAAAGCCATTACTGTACGTATATTTGTGTTTTCTAAATATTCTAGCTTCTTTCAGTTGCTCCTCAACTTGCTTTGTTCTATTTATTCTTTGGTGCTTCTATGAATACCTTACTTTTGAAGGTCTCTAGATAGCTACTGTGGTTGTTATTCCATACCTCCTTGTGACCACATTCCTTAACTTCAGTTTTCAATTATCCAGTTTCTTTGCCAGGACTTCACTGCGTGGGTTTAAAACTAATACTATTTCAGTTAAAGTTTGATTTACCCAATCATTAATTAGCTTCATTTTCAGAAGGAATAGTGGGAAATGCTGATGTTTATCACAAAATATGTTTACTTGCTAAAAAAATTAATTTGTGTAGGTGCATAGTCTGATACCATCTCCAGGTGTGTTTTCATGGTTTAGATCATGTTACATTACTCTTTTGATATGTAACATTTATCTAATCTTGCTCAACAACATATTGCTCCAAAATATGTATATTCCACTTCTTTCTGCCTTATTTTCATTTCACCAATAAGCACAAATACATAAATGTATTTCTGTAAGTATCTGCTCTCATTCTGTATTCTGTGGTATCTTGGCTCACCAGAGACATCTTTCTTATTTTCAGTAGTGTTCAAGTCTCCTGTAGTTATTATATATCCTCAATGATAGGCTATACCTTCTTCCATAATATTCCTATATTACTTTTTGTGATATATATAGTACAACCAGTGTAAATATTACTCTCTTCCAACAGTCTCTTACACTATAAATCTTCCCTGCCTGCACTTCATTTGTTCCTCTACCTTTGTTCCTGTATCCTTTTTAATATCCTTTTTCACTCTCCTTTGGTTCCAGCAAAGGAACCTTCCGTAGAACTTTTCTTTACAAAAGTCATCATGTCCTCTATGATTCTGATGTGTTTCCTGTAACATTGTTACTTGTGTATTGCTATTATAAATATAGGTCAGTACTTTCTCTTGTTTTTTATCAACAAGCCCATTTATATTCCAAACCAATAAATCAAAGTTTGCCATAGTAAAGATTATAAAGATTATACCCATAGCCAGATTTAGGCACCTGCATCATTGGAGGCCCCCTGTTCCTCGGGGGGGGGGGGCAACCACAGCAAGTTATCTTATGATATTTTGTGACATGTCTGTCAAACCAACAAATGTTAGTACAGCAAGCTTATATATATAATAAACCAGGTGGGTAATAACAACCCCTATTTATATCTCCTTTAAAATTCAAAGATATCTCTGGTTATAGTAAGTGTTTTATCAATAACAGGGTACACAAATCCAATAAATATTTCACTACGAACATAGTGTCCCTGGCTTAGTTAAACCCCACTGGTGGACATTCTCTCCACTAAAACTAACAACATAGCCAGCTTTAAGTTACCTACAATATCCCTTGTTGCAGAGGGGACCCCCTTAATCATCTTTGATGGTGGGGGAACCCACAAATGCTGCTGCTGGTTGGGAAAAAATATGAGAAAAAATGTATTAATTTTCTGATTATGCTCTTTAACCAGAACAGGGCAGTGATATGATCCTGTTAAGATAAAGCTGATAATGAACATAAACAAGGTAAGCACTAGAGAGATCAGCAGCCCAGAGTGACTGATGTGATCTCAGTGCAAACCTTGGATTTTAAGAAGATCTTATGCTTCTGATTTTCAGGGATGGCATTCTCTTTTAAGGAATGTTATAAATACTGGCAGAGTACCAGATTCATCTTCTTAGCTGAAGAATTCTGCAAAATGTCAAAAATAATACCAGAATAAAGGCTCAAAACCAGGAACACATTTTAAATATTACTCCAAGTCATTTAAAAAGCTAATGGAATAACACTTTTTGCATCAACGTGCATTTTTTGGACAATAAGAAGTATAAAACTCTGACTGGATTGATTGACTATCTGTTATCTCTATGATTTACAAAGGACACAGCAAAATTACGAGGCAAAATCGGGGAAGGGCTGTGAAAGGTATGCATTACTCCTCAATGAGGTAAAGAAAAGTGACTTAGCCCTGCTTTTGTTTGATGACTGCTAAACAACAGACACTGATCTGACGTGTCAGTACCAGTGTTGCACAATATTGCTATTTGTTGTGTGATTACTTCTTTAATTTTAATCAGAGTCATACCTTAGAGGTGTGCACAGGAGATCATTATAGTTTGTATTTGGGCTGGAGACAGTGTAGTCATTTTATCTTTTACTGTCATTATTTTTTTTTTCACATTGCTCATAATCACACATTAGACATGTATACAGGTGGCTGCTTTGGGGGATTAGGGGTAAGGGGTGAGGAGACATGCTATGTATATGTATGTCAGCAGTCACTTGAAATAAATGACTGTGGCAGTTTGAACCTCTGCTTTCATCCCAATCTAACACCAGAGGGATGCATAGGCAGTGACTGACTTTTTTGGGAAGTTAGGGAGGCAGGCAGTATTCCCAGACAGGACCATACCTTTCAACCTGGAATCATCAAAAATTTGGACAAAGGCCCATGAAAAATAGGTACAAATCTGTATGCTGATTAACATAACATTTGCATACATAATTATGTAACCCCACCCACTCCAATGGAATTGTGGGATGCCAACTTTCAAATGCAAACTAAAGAACAGAACACCAAAATATGGCCCCAGAGTCCCCCTGTAGCCATGCCAAAGTCCCATTAATTGGCTATTTCACCCTATTTACCATAAAAACTGTAATGTGCATACTGCTTTACTTCTACAATTATTTGGATTTTATTTTACATTTTATAGCACAGACACTAATAGACATCTGCATACTGTCTCACAATGAAAATAGACTTAGCATTAAAACTTCTCTGCCCTTGAAACTCACATTCACTGAAACAGCATTGAAACCCACATCCAAAAAAAATGGATCTGGCCAGTGGCGGATAAAGTTTACCTTTGGGCTGTTTTCAAATTATAGGCCCCTTGCACACGAAACATACATGCAATCTTTGATACACCTTCCTGACTGTATTAAATTATATTCCTTGTATAACACAGCACACTTGTTAGAGTGCCTTTTAAATTTATTGTTTTGAACATTTTTCCAGTAAGAAATGAAACAAAATGCATGAACCAATATGACAAAACTGCCCAGTTCAGAACATTTCCATCATAAAAGTTTACTCAAACTTCTACAATCCACCAGTATCAGTAAATATGCACAATCTCTGCAGAAGTAAGTCATCTAAATAATACCACATTAAAGAGATCTGTAACTAATGAAGACATTGCTGCTAGCAAACAACTTTATATTTCATTGTTTCATCTGCAAGTAAAGTGCCTGTGCCCTTGAAGAATAAATTGCCTATGTTACATTAAAAAAAAGATAAGCTAGTAATATTTCAATAGGGAATGGATGGTAAACTGATAACAGGTTCATCGTTACTAGGTATCTCTGCCAAAGGAGGACATTCTCAGGACTGCAGCATCCACCCCTTTTAAAAGTGCAATACAGTACAGTATCAGCAATCCATCTACATACTGTGGGAGTAGAACCCACAGCCTTCTGCAGCAAAAGCAAGTATACTACCTGTTGTGCTACTAACAATGCAAGTAGACTTTGCATAAGCAGCACTAAACGTCTCATTCCTTGAAGAATTGTGCAGCACAAAAAAATCAGGAAATGGCCAACATTTATTGGGGGGGGGTAAAGGCCCAAAACTAGAGACATATTTTAAACATTGTTTGTGTAATCATAGAAAATTGCTAGAATAAAATGTATTGCCATGTGTTTCCTAAAAGATTGGAAGACTAAAACTTAAATGGCTATCATTATTTAGTGAATTAAGTGCTCACTGATTTGCCAGAAAACCATAAATGTTATTTTATTTAACATTTGTTTGTTGGGAAAGTCCTACTTGGAATGAAGCCAATTTTCAGCAGAGGCCCGGAGAGAAACACTCCAGGTGCCTGTCTTTGTATCATAGGAGGAAACCGGAGCACCCACAGGAAACCCACATAAACACAGGGAGGACATGCAGACTCCACACAGAAGGCATTCCAGCACAGAATCAAATGAGAGATCCTCTTGCTGTGAGGCAACAACACTACCACTGCACCATCCAAATTTTAAGCTGAATAGACCAAAAGTATGAGCCAAACATTATAGACACTCTGTGAAAATTCAGAAGGCATTCCAGCACAGAATAGAATGAGAGAACCTCTTGCTGTGAGGCAACAACACTACCACTGCACCATCCAAATTTTAAGAGGAACAGACCAAAAGTATGAGCCAAACATTCCAGACACTCTGTGAAAATGTGTACATTTGAGAGCTATAACTCCTTCAGTCAGAAGTGGTGGCATAATAGAGAACTCAGGGTCTTGCTTCTCCTACCTAAGGTACAGGGTTTGAGCCTGAGTAACCCTAACCACCAGGTATACCTAACTGGGGCATTCACACACACACACACACACACACACACACACACACACACACACACACACACACACACACTTAAAATGTTAAAGCAAATACACCAGTATATCTATGTTAAAGCAAATGACAAACTGCAGCAATGGAGCGAACACACATAGCCAGTTAAAGCAAATAAACCAGTATATCTAAATGGAAAGAGCCAGTTAAAATGTTAAAGCAAATGATGAACTGCACCAACGGTTGCTAAACTGAATGCTGGACTTAAATGCAGCAATGGCGTGAGCCTGTTAAAGCAAATGACGAACTGCAGTAACGGAATGCTGAACATAAAGCAATGGAGCTTGTTAAAATGCAAAGAGCCAGTTAAAACAATGGTTGAATGAACTTACACACATGCAGTGGATTGGCTGATAAATTAAATGCCGCAGCAATGATTGAACATACATACACATCAGATTGCAGCAATGGTTGAAGACTGAATGGCCAAAT